>NC_137031.1:9341500-9394000 GCF_032717465.1 Coenobita brevimanus
AAGGAGGCTGTTGTTAAGTGAGGCAAATGCTCGTATTCAAGAGGCACAGGTACAGGCTCAGGCACAAATTGAACTTGCTAGGATTCAGGCAGACCATGAGTATCGCATGAAACAAGGTGGAACTGGATCATCTAGCTCTGATTATTTTGATGTGGCTAAAAATGTTAAACTTGTCCCTCCTTTTAATGAATCTGATTTAACTATTTTCAGTTGTTTGAGAAGGTAGCTACAGGTTTTAATTGGCCCAAGGAGTATTGGCCAGTACTCCTTCAAACTGTTCTCACCGGTAAAGCTCAAGTAACTTAGTGCATCTCTGCCTCAGGATCAATCTGATAATTATGATGTAGTTAAGAGCTTGATTCTTAAGGCCTATGAGCTTGTTCCTGAAGCCTATAGAGTAAAATTTAGGACAACTTACAAGCAAGATAAGCAATCCCATGTTGAGTATGCAAAAATCAAAGAAGATCTGTTAGAGCAGTGGTTAAATTCTAAGAATGTGGATTCTGATTTTGGTAAATTTAAGCAGATGATTTTGCTGGAGGACTTCAAGAGGTGTATTTATAAAGATGTAAGCCTATATCTTGATGAGAAAAGAATAGATAATTTGTCTGATGCTGCAGTTTTAGCTGATGAATATGTTCTCACTCACAAGAGATATTCTAAAGAAAAAGGGAAAGCTGAGAGTAAGTACGTTGCCTCTACTCAGAGTACAGGTAATAGGAAAGAGAATAAAGGAGATGTTTCTCAGGAAGTAAATACCAGCTTCACCTCTAGATTTCAGAAAAGTAAATGTACTTATTGTAGTAAGCTTGGTCATACTACGGAGAAATGTTTCAGGAGACAGCGTGATGTGAACAAAAAGAGGTTTTTAAATATTCAGTCAATTGGTCTAGTGTCCACTCTTGAGAGTTCCCAGAATTCTTTAACTGAGTTAACTGAACCTGCTTTGAGGGGTAACTTAAATTCTCATGATGGAGCTCCTCTTTTGAGCAGTAACGTGGGTGACACTCTCAAGAGTTCATGTGCTAATTTCCTGTCTGATGGTTTTGTCAGTCCTCTGGACAGTAATGACAGGAAATCAGTTAAAATATATCGTGATACAGGTGCTTGCCAATCCCTTATGCTGACCAGTGTTCTAGGCTCTAATGTTAATTCCTCTGATGAAACTGTAATCTTACAAGGTGTAGGGAATAATTACTTCTCTGTCCCTCTGTGCAGAGTGAATTTAGAGTCTGGTTTTGTTAATGGTTCCGTTATGGTTGGGTTGGTTGAGACACTCCCAATGTCAGGTGTAACTTTCTTACTTGGAAATGATATTGGTGGAAGTCAAGTGTGTCCAGCTCCTCAGTTGTCTAGTGAGCCAGTGGCTGCGGCCCATGATTGTGATGTCCCTGATGTGTTCCCTGCATGTGCTGTCACTAGGACTAAGTCTAAAGTTACTGGTGACTTAGAGGATAATGATGATGATGATGTTATCCTAGCTGACACTTTTCTTGCTAATTTGGACCACTCACCAGATGAGGGAGCACCCTGTAGTGTTGATAATTTGTCTCGTCAAGAGTTGGTTGAGTTGCAGGTTGCTGACGCTGAGTTGAAAGGTCTAGCTAACTCTGCTTACAGTGAAGAAGAGTCAGCCGGTGCTTCTACTTGTTATTATGTAAAGTCAGGAGTACTTATGAGGAAGTGGAGACCCCAACAGCATCAGCCGACTGTGAATGGGGGTTGTACATCAAGTTGTCATCCCTCGTGTTTGTAGGCAGGATATCATTAGAGTGGCTCATGATTCCAGTTTGGCAGGACACCTTGGAGTGAGGAAGACTGTGGCACGCATTTTGAAACACTTCTACTGGCCAGGTATCTTCAGGGATGTTTCCTGGTATTGTAAGTCTTGTCACACCTGTCAAGTTGTGGGGAAGTGTAATCAGACCGAAAAGGTTGCACCTCTAGTTCCCATTCCTCTCTTTGAGGCGCCTTTCACCCGTGTGTTGGTGGAAATTGTGGGCCCTCTTCCTAAGACTTCTTCAGGATTTTCTTATGTGTTGACCCTGATTGATATGGCTACTCGTTATCTGAAGCCATTCCACTTAGAAATATCTCAGCAAAGAACGTGGTTAAGGAAATGCTAGGTTCTTCACAAAGTTTGGTCTGCCCAAGGAGGTACAGTCAGACCGAGGAAGTAATTTCATGTCAAACGTTTTCAAGCAGTCTCTGAAAGAGTTGGGCATCACCAAGATCACGTCTTCCGCTTACCATCCCCAGACCCAAAGAGCGTTGGAGAGATATCATCAAACACTCAAATCGATGCTCAAGAAATACTGTTTGGAACATCAGAAAGACTGGGATAAAGGTCTTCCATTCATTGTATTTGCTGCAAGAGAATCTCCAAATGAATCACTGGGCTTCTCACCTTTTGAACTACTGTTTGGCCATGAAGTAAGAGGACCCCTTAAGCTACTCAAGGAATGCTGGCTGTCGAAGGAAGATGACGTCAACCTGCTGGAGTATGTGATGAAGTTCAAAGAACGGCTGTCCACTGCTTTACAGCTGGCGAGAGAGAATTTAGGAGCTGCTCAGGAGAAGATGAAGACTTGGTATGATAAGAAGTCCAGGTTACGCCACTTTCAGCGTGGAGATCAAGTTTTGATTCTGCTACCAGTTCATGGGCAACCTCTTCAAGCCAAGTTTAGTGGTCCTTATTTCGTGGAGAAGAAACTCAGTGATGTCAACTATGTCATCGCCACACCAGATCGTAGAAAGAACAAGCAACTTTGTCACATCAACATGCTAAAGTTATATCACAGGCGGGACGAAAATAATCCAGTCTGCACTGTAGCTGTTCCACCCGAGTCTGCAAGTGAAGCTCTCCCATGCAGTATGAGCCTGAGTGATAGTTTGGGGAAGAATCCTGATATCATGAATGATCTCCAGACTAATCTTTCTCATCTACCTCCCGAGGAAAGGCAGGAGTTTTCGGCATTACTGCAGGAGTACCCGCAAGTGTTCCGTGCCACTCCAGGAAGAACCACTGTGTTGATGCATGATGTCGATGTTGGAGACGCAAAGCCAATTAAATTGCCTCCTTACCGTGTGAACCCAGTGAAAGTTCCTCTCATCCAGAAGGAGCTTGGCTACCTGTTGGACCACAAGATGATTGAGCCCTGTCAGAGCGAGTGGAGTTCTCCTGTCACTTTAGTCCCTAAGCCAGGTGGGTCACAGCGGCTTTGCATTGACTACAGACGTGTTAATCAGATAACCAAAACAGACACTTACCCTCTCCCTCGCGTGGAAGATTGCATAGACAAGATCGGAAAGGCTAGGTACATAAGTAAGTTTGATTTGTTAAAGGGATACTGGCAAGTACCTATGACTGAACGTGCTAGGGAGATCTCATGTTTTGTAACATTAGGAAAGTTTTTGCATGTTCTGTAATGCCATATACAGATTTTTTTAGAGTAATAAGAAATTTCCTTTGTAAATTTCTTTTTTCTTTGTGGGGAGGTGTTACATAGCCTATGATTTCATCATCCTTTGTGTAATTTTAACGCACAGTATGCTGCATGTTTGATCACGAGCGTGTTCTGCCTCAGTCCCCCCCTTCTACCGTTATAGTAGAGTAAGTCGTCCTTTCTGTTGTTCAGTGCGGGATTTTCATCTCTTTGTCCCCATGGCTTCATTTGCGCGTCCTTCTTACAAGTTGTATCAAGCTCTGCTGGCCCCTATATAATGAGCTCAGTCTCTGCATCATTGCCACTTAGATCTGCTCCTCATTTTGTTCGCATCTCTGTCCTCCCCTGTACAGTTATTATTATTGTGAATATCTCAGGAAGTCTCCAACCATCTAGCAGCTGTGTGATTTGAGTATAAGTGTTATTGCATTTTGTTCTTGTACTGTATAGCATAAGGTTAATTCTTAGGCCTAGAAAGTTTTTGTAAGTTGTGTAGAATTCATTTTGTCAGCCAGTGGTAATAATAGTTTGTATCTGTAATTATTTATCTTGCATTAACTGAGCATTACCCAGTGTTTTTCATTTCATCAGGGCTGACTTAGATAAATTTACTCATGCTAATTTCGTGTTAATAGAGGCTATTGCAGTTAACCATATATTTAACCTGTTTTTGCCATTACATTATCCTTATGAGTCCTGAATGTTTTGTTGCTAGTTTGAGCATTAAACTTTAACTTGTAATTTTACCTAACTCTTTTGTTTTGAACCTGGAACTTTACGGGACAGTAGTGATTTTTAGTATTCTCACTTAAAGTGTACATTATCTTTCTCTGTTCCGTAACATAAATTTGGCGACCTCTTATCAGGATATTCAGGATATTATCATAAGGATATTGCTTGATATTTTGTGACTGTTACTTATTCATGATGTCTACTATTACTACACTTGATGAAGCCAAAGATTTTTTGTCAAATGTGCAAACAGTGTGTGATATAGAAAACAGAACAAAGAATGAACTTAAGCTCGTTGCTCAACAATTGGGAATTGCTGTTCGCTCTCATCATTCTAAAGATCAAATTGTTGACATGATTAATGAAAGCTTGTTTAATGTAACTCCTCCAAATGAGCAAACGCAGATTGAATTAGCTAAGTTACAGCTAGCCCTGCAGGAGGCTCGTGTGAAGGAAGCTGAATTTCAAGCACGTGCTAAGGAGGCTGTTGTTAAGGGAGGCAAATGCTCGTATTCAAGAGGCACAGGTACAGGCTCAGGCACAAATTGAACTTGCTAGGATTCAGGCAGACCATGAGTATCGCATGAAACAAGGTGGAACTGGATCATCTAGCTCTGATTATTTTGATGTGGCTAAAAATGTTAAACTTGTCCTCCTTTTAATGAATCTGATTTAACTATTTTTCAGTTGTTTGAGAAGGTAGCTACAGGTTTTAATTGGCCCAAGGAGTATTGGCCAGTACTCCTTCAAACTGTTCTCACCGGTAAAGCTCAAGTAACTTATGCATCTCTGCCTCAGGATCAATCTGATAATTATGATGTAGTTAAGAGCTTGATTCTTAAGGCCTATGAGCTTGTTCCTGAAGCCTATAGAGTAAAATTTAGGACAACTTACAAGCAAGATAAGCAATCCCATGTTGAGTATGCAAAAATCAAAGAAGATCTGTTAGAGCAGTGGTTAAATTCTAAGAATGTGGATTCTGATTTTGGTAAATTTAAGCAGATGATTTTGCTGGAGGACTTCAAGAGGTGTATTTATAAAGATGTAAGCCTATATCTTGATGAGAAAAGAATAGATAATTTGTCTGATGCTGCAGTTTTAGCTGATGAATATGTTCTCACTCACAAGAGATATTCTAAAGAAAAAGGGAAAGCTGAGAGTGGGCACGTTGCCTCTACTCAGAGTACAGGTAACAGGAAAGAGAATAAAGGAGATGTTTCTCAGGAAGTAAATACCAGCTTCACCTCTAGATTTCAGAAAAGTAAATGTACTTATTGTAGTAAGCTTGGTCATACTACGGAGAAATGTTTCAGGAGACAGCGTGATGTGAACAAAAAGAGGTTTTTAAATATTCAGTCAATTGGTCTAGTGTCCACTCTTGAGAGTTCCCAGAATTCTTTAACTGAGTTAACTGAACCTGCTTTGAGGGGTAACTTAAATTCTCATGATGGAGCTCCTCTTTTGAGCAGTAACGTGGGTGACACTCTCAAGAGTTCATGTGCTAATTTCCTGTCTGATGGTTTTGTCAGTCCTCTGGACAGTAATGACAGGAAATCAGTTAAAATATATCGTGATACAGGTGCTTGCCAATCCCTTATGCTGACCAGTGTTCTAGGCTCTAATGTTAATTCCTCTGATGAAACTGTAATCTTACAAGGTGTAGGGAATAATTACTTCTCTGTCCCTCTGTGCAGAGTGAATTTAGAGTCTGGTTTTGTTAATGGTTCCGTTATGGTTGGGTTGGTTGAGACACTCCCAATGTCAGGTGTAACTTTCTTACTTGGAAATGATATTGGTGGAAGTCAAGTGTGTCCAGCTCCTCAGTTGTCTAGTGAGCCAGTGGCTGCGGCCCATGATTGTGATGTCCCTGATGTGTTCCCTGCATGTGCTGTCACTAGGACTAAGTCTAAAGTTACTGGTGACTTAGAGGATAATGATGATGATGATGTTATCCTAGCTGACACTTTTCTTGCTAATTTGGACCACTCACCAGATGAGGCAGTACCCCGTAGTGTTGATAATTTGTCTCGTCAAGAGTTGGTTGAGTTGCAGGTTGCTGACGCTGAGTTGAAAGGTCTAGCTAACTCTGCTTACAGTGAAGAAGAGTCAGCCGGTGCTTCTACTTGTTATTATGTAAAGTCAGGAGTACTTATGAGGAAGTGGAGACCCCCAACAGCATCAGCCGACTGTGAATGGGGGTTGTACATCAAGTTGTCATCCCTCGTGTTTGTAGGCAGGATATCATTAGAGTGGCTCATGATTCCAGTTTGGCAGGACACCTTGGAGTGAGGAAGACTGTGGCACGCATTTTGAAACACTTCTACTGGCCAGGTATCTTCAGGGATGTTTCCTGGTATTGTAAGTCTTGTCACACCTGTCAAGTTGTGGGGAAGTGTAATCAGACCGAAAAGGTTGCACCTCTAGTTCCCATTCCTCTCTTTGAGGCGCCTTTCACCCGTGTGTTGGTGGAAATTGTGGGCCCTCTTCCTAAGACTTCTTCAGGATTTTCTTATGTGTTGACCCTGATTGATATGGCTACTCGTTATCTGAAGCCATTCCACTTAGAAATATCTCAGCAAAGAACGTGGTTAAGGAAATGCTAGGGTTCTTCACAAAGTTTGGTCTGCCCAAGGAGGTACAGTCAGACCGAGGAAGTAATTTCATGTCAAACGTTTTCAAGCAGTCTCTGAAAGAGTTGGGCATCACCAAGATCACGTCTTCCGCTTACCATCCCCAGACCCAAAGAGCGTTGGAGAGATATCATCAAACACTCAAATCGATGCTCAAGAAATACTGTTTGGAACATCAGAAAGACTGGGATAAAGGTCTTCCATTCATTGTATTTGCTGCAAGAGAATCTCCAAATGAATCACTGGGCTTCTCACCTTTTGAACTACTGTTTGGCCATGAAGTAAGAGGACCCCTTAAGCTACTCAAGGAATGCTGGCTGTCGAAGGAAGATGACGTCAACCTGCTGGAGTATGTGATGAAGTTCAAAGAACGCCTGTCCACTGCTTACAGCTGGCGAGAGAGAATTTAGGAGCTGCTCAGGAGAAGATGAAGACTTGGTATGATAAGAAGTCCAGGTTACGCCACTTTCAGCGTGGAGATCAAGTTTTGATTCTGCTACCAGTTCATGGGCAACCTCTTCAAGCCAAGTTTAGTGGTCCTTATTTCGTGGAGAAGAAACTCAAAGTGATGTCAACTATGTCATCGCCACACCAGATCGTAGAAAGAACAAGCAACTTTGTCACATCAACATGCTAAAGTTATATCACAGGCGGGACGAAAATAATCCAGTCTGCACTGTAGCTGTTCCACCCGAGTCTGCAAGTGAAGCTCTCCCATGCAGTATGAGCCTGAGTGATAGTTTGGGGAAGAATCCTGATATCATGAATGATCTCCAGACTAATCTTTCTCATCTACCTCCCGAGGAAAGGCAGGAGTTTTCGGCATTACTGCAGGAGTACCCGCAAGTGTTCCGTGCCACTCCAGGAAGAACCACTGTGTTGATGCATGATGTCGATGTTGGAGACGCAAAGCCAATTAAATTGCCTCCTTACCGTGTGAACCCAGTGAAAGTTCCTCTCATCCAGAAGGAGCTTGGCTACCTGTTGGACCACAAGATGATTGAGCCCTGTCAGAGCGAGTGGAGTTCTCCTGTCACTTTAGTCCCTAAGCCAGGTGGGTCACAGCGGCTTTGCATTGACTACAGACGTGTTAATCAGATAACCAAAACAGACACTTACCCTCTTCTCGCGTGGAAGATTGCATAGACAAGATCGGAAAGGCTAGGTACATAAGTAAGTTTGATTTGTTAAAGGGATACTGGCAAGTACCTATGACTGAACGTGCTAGGGAGATCTCATGTTTTGTAACATTAGGAAAGACTTTTGCATGTTCTGTAATGCCATATACAGATTGTTTTAGAGTAATAACAAATTTCCTTTGTAAATTTCTCTTTCTTTGTGGGGAGGTGTTACATAGCCTATGATTTCATCATCCTTTGTGTAATTTTAACGCACAGTATGGTGCATGTTTGATCACGAGCGTGTTCTGCCTCAGTCCCCCTCTTCTACCGTTATAGTAGAGTAAGTCGTCCTTTCTGTTGTTCAGTGCGGGATTTTCATCTCTTTGTCCCCATGGCTTCATTTGCGCGTCCTTCTTACAAGTTGTATCAAGCTCTGCTGGCCCCTATATAATGAGCTCAGTCTGTGCATCATTGCCACTTAGATCTGCTCCTCATTTTGTTCACATCTCTGTCCTCCCCTGTACAGTTATTATTATTGTGAATTTCTCAGGAAGTCTCCAACCATGTAGCAGCTGTGTGATTTGAGTATAAGTGTTATTGCATTTGTTCTGTACTGTATAGCATAAGGGTTAATTCTTAGGCCTAGAAAGTTTTTGTAAGTTGTGTAGAATTCATTTTGTCAGCCAGTGGTAATAATAGTTTGTATCTGTAATTATTTATCTTGCATTAACTGAGCATTACCCAGTGTTTTTCATTTCATCAGGGCTGACTTAGATAAATTTACTCATGCTAATTTCGTGTTAATAGAGGCTATTGCAGTTAACCATATATTTAGCCTGTTTTTGCCATTACATTATCCTTATGAGTCCTGAATGTTTTGTTGCTAGTTTGAGCATTAAACTTTAACTTGTAATTTTACCTAACTCTTTTGTTTTGAACCTGGAACTTTACGGGACAGTAGTGATTTTTAGTATTCTCACTTAAAGTGTACATTATCTTTCTCTGTTCCGTAACATAAATTTGGCGACCTCTTATCAGGATATTCAGGATATTATCATAAGGATATTGCTTGATATTTTGTGACTGTTACTTATTCATGATGTCTACTATTACTACACTTGATGAAGCCAAAGATTTTTTGTCAAATGTGCAAACAGTGTGTGATATAGAAAACAGAACAAAGAATGAACTTAAGCTCGTTGCTCAACAATTGGGAATTGCTGTTCGCTCTCATCATTCTAAAGATCAAATTGTTGACATGATTAATGAAAGCTTGTTTAATGTAACTCCTCCAAATGAGCAAACGCAGATTGAATTAGCTAAGTTACAGCTAGCCCTGCAGGAGGCTCGTGTGAAGGAAGCTGAATTTCAAGCACGTGCTAAGGAGGCTGTTGTTAAGGAGGCAAATGCTCGTATTCAAGAGGCACAGGTACAGGCTCAGGCACAAATTGAACTTGCTAGGATTCAGGCAGACCATGAGTATCGCATGAAACAAGGTGGAACTGGATCATCTAGCTCTGATTATTTTGATGTGGCTAAAAATGTTAAACTTGTCCCTCCTTTTAATGAATCTGATTTAACTATTTTCAGTTGCTTTGAGAAGGTAGCTACAGGTTTTAATTGGCTCCAAGGAGTATTGGCCAGTACTCCTTCAAACTGTTCTCACCGGTAAAGCTCAAGTAACTTATGCATCTCTGCCTCAGGATCAATCTGATAATTATGATGTAGTTAAGAGCTTGATTCTTAAGGCCTATGAGCTTGTTCCTGAAGCCTATAGAGTAAAATTTAGGACAACTTACAAGCAAGATAAGCAATCCCATGTTGAGTATGCAAAAATCAAAGAAGATCTGTTAGAGCAGTGGTTAAATTCTAAGAATGTGGATTCTGATTTTGGTAAATTTAAGCAGATGATTTTGCTGGAGGACTTCAAGAGGTGTATTTATAAAGATGTAAGCCTATATCTTGATGAGAAAAGAATAGATAATTTGTCTGATGCTGCAGTTTTAGCTGATGAATATGTTCTCACTCACAAGAGATATTCTAAAGAAAAAGGGAAAGCTGAGAGTAAGTACGTTGCCTCTACTCAGAGTACAGGTAATAGGAAAGAGAATAAAGGAGATGTTTCTCAGGAAGTAAATACCAGCTTCACCTCTAGATTTCAGAAAAGTAAATGTACTTATTGTAGTAAGCTTGGTCATACTACGGAGAAATGTTTCAGGAGACAGCGTGATGTGAACAAAAAGGGGGGGGGTAATATTCAGTCAATTGGTCTAGTGTCCACTCTTGAGAGTTCCCAGAATTCTTTAGGTGAGTTAACTGAACCTGCTTTGAGGGGTAACTTAAATTCTCATGATGGAGCTCCTCTTTGAGCAGTAACGTGGGTGACACTCTCAAGAGTTCATGTGCTAATTTCCTGTCTGATGGTTTTGTCAGTCCTCTGGACAGTAATGACAGGAAATCAGTTAAAATATATCGTGATACAGGTGCTTGCCAATCCCTTATGCTGACCAGTGTTCTAGGCTCTAATGTTAATTCCTCTGATGAAACTGTAATCTTACAAGGTGTAGGGAATAATTACTTCTCTGTCCCTCTGTGCAGAGTGAATTTAGAGTCTGGTTTTGTTAATGGTTCCGTTATGGTTGGGTTGGTTGAGACACTCCCAATGTCAGGTGTAACTTTCTTACTTGGAAAATGATATTGGTGGAAGTCAAGTGTGTCCAGCTCCTCAGTTGTCTAGTGAGCCAGTGGCTGCGGCCCATGATTGTGATGTCCCTGATGTGTTCCCTGCATGTGCTGTCACTAGGACTAAGTCTAAAGTTACTGGTGACTTAGAGGATAATGATGATGATGATGTTATCCTAGCTGACACTTTTCTTGCTAATTTGGACCACTCACCAGATGAGGCAGTACCCCGTAGTGTTGATAATTTGTCTCTGTCAAGAGTTGGTTGAGTTGCAGGTTGCTGACGCTGAGTTGAAAGGTCTAGCTAACTCTGCTTACAGTGAAGAAGAGTCAGCCGGTGCTTCTACTTGTTATTATGTAAAGTCAGGAGTACTTATGAGGAAGTGGAGACCCCAACAGCATCAGCCGACTGTGAATGGGGGGTTGTACATCGTTGTCATCCCTCGTGTTTGTAGGCAGGATATCATTAGAGTGGCTCATGATTCCAGTTTGGCAGGACACCTTGGAGTGAGGAAGACTGTGGCACGCATTTTGAAACACTTCTACTGGCCAGGTATCTTCAGGGATGTTTCCTGGTATTGTAAGTCTTGTCACACCTGTCAAGTTGTGGGGAAGTGTAATCAGACCGAAAAGGTTGCACCTCTAGTTCCCATTCCTCTCTTTGAGGCGCCTTTCACCCGTGTGTTGGTGGAAATTGTGGGCCCTCTTCCTAAGACTTCTTCAGGATTTTCTTATGTGTTGACCCTGATTGATATGGCTACTCGTTATCTGAAGCCATTCCACTTAGAAATATCTCAGCAAAGAACGTGGTTAAGGAAATGCTAGGGTTCTTCACAAAGTTTGGTCTGCCCAAGGAGGTACAGTCAGACCGAGGAAGTAATTTCATGTCAAACGTTTTCAAGCAGTCTCTGAAAGAGTTGGGCATCACCAAGATCACGTCTTCCGCTTACCATCCCCAGACCCAAAGAGCGTTGGAGAGATATCATCAAACACTCAAATCGATGCTCAAGAAATACTGTTTGGAACATCAGAAAGACTGGGATAAAGGTCTTCCATTCATTGTATTTGCTGCAAGAGAATCTCCAAATGAATCACTGGGCTTCTCACCTTTTGAACTACTGTTTGGCCATGAAGTAAGAGGACCCCTTAAGCTACTCAAGGAATGCTGGCTGTCGAAGGAAGATGACGTCAACCTGCTGGAGTATGTGATGAAGTTCAAAGAACGGCTGTCCACTGCTTTACAGCTGGCGAGAGAGAATTTAGGAGCTGCTCAGGAGAAGATGAAGACTTGGTATGATAAGAAGTCCAGGTTACGCCACTTTCAGCGTGGAGATCAAGTTTTGATTCTGCTACCAGTTCATGGGCAACCTCTTCAAGCCAAGCCAAGTTTAGTGGTCCTTATTTCGTGGAGAAGAAACTCAGTGATGTCAACTATGTCATCGCCACACCAGATCGTAGAAAGAACAAGCAACTTTGTCACATCAACATGCTAAAGTTATATCACAGGCGGGACGAAAATAATCCAGTCTGCACTGTAGCTGTTCCACCCGAGTCTGCAAGTGAAGCTCTCCCATGCAGTATGAGCCTGAGTGATAGTTTGGGGAAGAATCCTGATATCATGAATGATCTCCAGACTAAGCTTTCTCATCTACCTCCCGAGGAAAGGCAGGAGTTTTCGGCATTACTGCAGGAGTACCCGCAAGTGTTCCGTGCCACTCCAGGAAGAACCACTGTGTTGATGCATGATGTCGATGTTGGAGACGCAAAGTCAATTAAATTGCCTCCTTACCGTGTGAACCCAGTGAAAGTTCCTCTCATCCAGAAGGAGCTTGGCTACCTGTTGGACCACAAGATGATTGAGCCCTGTCAGAGCGAGTGGAGTTCTCCTGTCACTTTAGTCCCTAAGCCAGGTGGGTCACAGCGGCTTTGCATTGACTACAGACGTGTTAATCAGATAACCAAAACAGACACTTACCCTCTCCCTCGCGTGGAAGATTGCATAGACAAGATCGGAAAGGCTAGGTACATAAGTAAGTTTGATTTGTTAAAGGGATACTGGCAAGTACCTATGACTGAACGTGCTAGGGAGATCTCATGTTTTGTAACATTAGGAAAGACTTTTGCATGTTCTGTAATGCCATATACAGATTGTTTTAGAGTAATAAGAAATTTCCTTTGTAAATTTCTTTTTTCTTTGTGGGGAGGTGTTACATAGCCTATGATTTCATCATCCTTTGTGTAATTTTAACGCACAGTATGCTGCATGTTTGATCACGAGCGTGTTCTGCCTCAGTCCCCCCCCTTCTACCGTTATAGTAGAGTAAGTCGTCCTTTCTGTTGTTCAGTGCGGGATTTTCATCTCTTTGTCCCCATGGCTTCATTTGCGCGTCCTTCTTACAAGTTGTATCAAGCTCTGCTGGCCCCTATATAATGAGCTCAGTCTCTGCATCATTGCCACTTAGATCTGCTCCTCATTTTGTTCGCATCTCTGTCCTCCCCTGTACAGTTATTATTATTGTGAATATCTCAGGAAGTCTCCAACCATCTAGCAGCTGTGTGATTTGAGTATAAGTGTTATTGCATTTTGTTCTTGTACTGTATAGCATAAGTTTAATTTGTAGGCCTAGTGAAGTTTTTGTAAGTTGTGTAGAATTCATTTTGTCAGCCAGTGGTAATAATAGTTTGTATCTGTAATTATTTATCTTGCATTAACTGAGCATTACCCAGTGTTTTTCATTTCATCAGGGCTGACTTAGATAAATTTACTCATGCTAATTTCGTGTTAATAGAGGCTATTGCAGTTAACCATATATTTAACCTGTTTTTGCCATTACATTATCCTTATGAGTCCTGAATGTTTTGTTGCTAGTTTGAGCATTAAACTTTAACTTGTAATTTTACCTAACTCTTTTGTTTTGAACCTGGAACTTTACGGGACAGTAGTGATTTTTAGTATTCTCACTTAAAGTGTACATTATCTTTCTCTGTTCCGTAACATAAATTTGGCGACCTCTTATCAGGATATTCAGGATATTATCATAAGGATATTGCTTGATATTTTGTGACTGTTACTTATTCATGATGTCTACTATTACTACACTTGATGAAGCCAAAGATTTTTTGTCAAATGTGCAAACAGTGTGTGATATAGAAAACAGAACAAAGAATGAACTTAAGCTCGTTGCTCAACAATTGGGAATTGCTGTTCGCTCTCATCATTCTAAAGATCAAATTGTTGACATGATTAATGAAAGCTTGTTTAATGTAACTCCTCCAAATGAGCAAACGCAGATTGAATTAGCTAAGTTACAGCTAGCCCTGCAGGAGGCTCGTGTGAAGGAAGCTGAATTTCAAGCACGTGCTAAGGAGGCTGTTGTTAAGGAGGCAAATGCTCGTATTCAAGAGGCACAGGTACAGGCTCAGGCACAAATTGAACTTGCTAGGATTCAGGCAGACCATGAGTATCGCATGAAACAAGGTGGAACTGGATCATCTAGCTCTGATTATTTTGATGTGGCTAAAAATGTTAAACTTGTCCCTCCTTTTTAATGAATCTGATTTAACTATTTTCAGTTGTTTGAGAAGGTAGCTACAGGTTTTAATTGGCCCAAGGAGTATTGGCCAGTACTCCTTCAAACTGTTCTCACCGGTAAAGCTCAAGTAACTTATGCATCTCTGCCTCAGGATCAATCTGATAATTATGATGTAGTTAAGAGCTTGATTCTTAAGGCCTATGAGCTTGTTCCTGAAGCCTATAGAGTAAAATTTAGGACAACTTACAAGCAAGATAAGCAATCCCATGTTGAGTATGCAAAAATCAAAGAAGATCTGTTAGAGCAGTGGTTAAATTCTAAGAATGTGGATTCTGATTTTGGTAAATTTAAGCAGATGATTTTGCTGGAGGACTTCAAGAGGTGTATTTATAAAGATGTAAGCCTATATCTTGATGAGAAAAGAATAGATAATTTGTCTGATGCTGCAGTTTTAGCTGATGAATATGTTCTCACTCACAAGAGATATTCTAAAGAAAAAGGGAAAGCTGAGAGTAAGTACGTTGCCTCTACTCAGAGTACAGGTAACAGGAAAGAGAATAAAGGAGATGTTTCTCAGGAAGTAAATACCAGCTTCACCTCTAGATTTCAGAAAAGTAAATGTACTTATTGTAGTAAGCTTGGTCATACTACGGAGAAATGTTTCAGGAGACAGCGTGATGTGAACAAAAAGAGGTTTTTAAATATTCAGTCAATTGGTCTAGTGTCCACTCTTGAGAGTTCCCAGAATTCTTTAACTGAGTTAACTGAACCTGCTTTGAGGGGTAACTTAAATTCTCATGATGGAGCTCCTCTTTGAGCAGTAACGTGGGTGACACTCTCAAGAGTTCATGTGCTAATTTCCTGTCTGATGGTTTTGTCAGTCCTCTGGACAGTAATGACAGGAAATCAGTTAAAATATATCGTGATACAGGTGCTTGCCAATCCCTTATGCTGACCAGTGTTCTAGGCTCTAATGTTAATTCCTCTGATGAAACTGTAATCTTACAAGGTGTAGGGAATAATTACTTCTCTGTCCCTCTGTGCAGAGTGAATTTAGAGTCTGGTTTTGTTAATGGTTCCGTTATGGTTGGGTTGGTTGAGACACTCCCAATGTCAGGTGTAACTTTCTTACTTGGAAATGATATTGGTGGAAGTCAAGTGTGTCCAGCTCCTCAGTTGTCTAGTGAGCCAGTGGCTGCGGCCCATGATTGTGATGTCCCTGATGTGTTCCCTGCATGTGCTGTCACTAGGACTAAGTCTAAAGTTACTGGTGACTTAGAGGATAATGATGATGATGATGTTATCCTAGCTGACACTTTTCTTGCTAATTTGGACCACTCACCAGATGAGGCAGTACCCCGTAGTGTTGATAATTTGTCTCGTCAAGAGTTGGTTGAGTTGCAGGTTGCTGACGCTGAGTTGAAAGGTCTAGCTAACTCTGCTTACAGTGAAGAAGAGTCAGCCGGTGCTTCTACTTGTTATTATGTAAAGTCAGGAGTACTTATGAGGAAGTGGAGACCCCCAACAGCATCAGCCGACTGTGAATGGGGGTTGTACATCAAGTTGTCATCCCTCGTGTTTGTAGGCAGGATATCATTAGAGTGGCTCATGATTCCAGTTTGGCAGGACACCTTGGAGTGAGGAAGACTGTGGCACGCATTTTGAAACACTTCTACTGGCCAGGTATCTTCAGGGATGTTTCCTGGTATTGTAAGTCTTGTCACACTCTGTCAAGTTGTGGGGAAGTGTAATCAGACCGAAAAGGTTGCACCTCTAGTTCTCATTCCTCTTTTTGAGGCGCCTTTCACCCGTGTGTTGGTGGAAATTGTGGGCCCTCTTCCTAAGACTTCTTCAGGATTTTCTTATGTGTTGACCCTGATTGATATGGCTACTCGTTATCTGAAGCCATTCCACTTAGAAATATCTCAGCAAAGAACGTGGTTAAGGAAATGCTAGGGTTCTTCACAAAGTTTGGTCTGCCCAAGGAGGTACAGTCAGACCGAGGAAGTAATTTCATGTCAAACGTTTTCAAGCAGTCTCTGAAAGAGTTGGGCATCACCAAGATCACGTCTTCCGCTTACCATCCCCAGACCCAAAGAGCGTTGGAGAGATATCATCAAACACTCAAATCGATGCTCAAGAAATACTGTTTGGAACATCAGAAAGACTGGGATAAAGGTCTTCCATTCATTGTATTTGCTGCAAGAGAATCTCCAAATGAATCACTGGGCTTCTCACCTTTTGAACTACTGTTTGGCCATGAAGTAAGAGGACCCCTTGTTACTCAAGGAATGCTGGCTGTCGAAGGAAGATGACGTCAACCTGCTGGAGTATGTGATGAAGTTCAAAGAACGGCTGTCCACTGCTTTACAGCTGGCGAGAGAGAATTTAGGAGCTGCTCAGGAGAAGATGAAGACTTGGTATGATAAGAAGTCCAGGTTACGCCACTTTCAGCGTGGAGATCAAGTTTTGATTCTGCTACCAGTTCATGGGCAACCTCTTCAAGCCAAGTTTAGTGGTCCTTATTTCGTGGAGAAGAAACTCAGTGATGTCAACTATGTCATCGCCACACCAGATCGTAGAAAGAACAAGCAACTTTGTCACATCAACATGCTAAAGTTATATCACAGGCGGGACGAAAATAATCCAGTCTGCACTGTAGCTGTTCCACCCGAGTCTGCAAGTGAAGCTCTCCCATGCAGTATGAGCCTGAGTGATAGTTTGGGGAAAGAGTCCTGATATCATGAATGATCTCCAGACTAATCTTTCTCATCTACCTCCCGAGGAAAGGCAGGAGTTTTCGGCATTACTGCAGGAGTACCCGCAAGTGTTCCGTGCCACTCCAGGAAGAACCACTGTGTTGATGCATGATGTCGATGTTGGAGACGCAAAGCCAATTAAATTGCCTCCTTACCGTGTGAACCCAGTGAAAGTTCCTCTCATCCAGAAGGAGCTTGGCTACCTGTTGGACCACAAGATGATTGAGCCCTGTCAGAGCGAGTGGAGTTCTCCTGTCACTTTAGTCCCTAAGCCAGGTGGGTCACAGCGGCTTTGCATTGACTACAGACGTGTTAATCAGATAACCAAAACAGACACTTACCCTCTCCCTCGCGTGGAAGATTGCATAGACAAGATCGGAAAGGCTAGGTACATAAGTAAGTTTGATTTGTTAAAGGGATACTGGCAAGTACCTATGACTGAACGTGTTAGGGAGATCTCATGTTTTGTAACATTAGGAAAGACTTTTGCATGTTCTGTAATGCCATATACAGATTGTTTTAGGAGTAATAAGAAATTTCCTTTGTAAATTTCTTTTTTCTTTTGTGGGGAGGTGTTACATAGTCCTATGATTTCATCATCCTTTGTGTAATTTTAATGCACAGTATGCTGCATGTTTGATCACGAGCGTGTTCTGCCTCAGTCCCCCCTTCTACCGTTATAGTAGAGTAAGTCGTCCTTTCTGTTGTTCAGTGCGGGATTTTCATCTCTTTGTCCCCATGGCTTCATTTGCGCGTCCTTCTTACAAGTTGTATCAAGCTCTGCTGGCCCCTATATAATGAGCTCAGTCTCTGCATCATTGCCACTTAGATCTGCTCCTCATTTTGTTCACATCTCTGTCCTCCCCTGTACAGTTATTATTATTGTGAATTTCTCAGGAAGTCTCCAACCATCTAGCAGCTGTGTGATTTGAGTATAAGTGTTGTTGCATTTTGTTCTTGTACTGTATAGCATAAGGTTAATTCTTAGGCCTAGAAAGTTTTTGTAAATTGTGTAGAATTCATTTTGTCAGCCAGTGGTAATAATAGTTTGTATCTGTAATTATTTATCTTGCATTAACTGAGCATTACCCAGTGTTTTTTTATTTCATCAGGGCTGACTTAGATATATTTACTCATGCTAATTTCGTGTTAATAGAGGCTATTGCAGTTAACCATATATTTAACCTGTTTTTGCCATTACATTATCCTTATGAGTCCTGAATGTTTTGTTGTTAGTTTGAGCATTAAACTTTAACTTGTAATTTTACCTAACTCTTTTGTTTTGAACCTGGAACTTTACGGGACAGTAGTGATTTTTAGTATTCTCACTTAAAGTGTACATTATCTTTCTCTGTTCCGTAACATAAATTTGGCGACCTCTTTATCAGGATATTCAGGATATTATCATAAGGATATTAGCTTGATATTTTGTGACTGTTACTTATTCATGATGTCTACTATTACTACACTTGATGAAGCCAAAGATTTTTTGTCAAATGTGCAAACAGTGTGTGATATAGAAAACAGAACAAAGAATGAACTTAAGCTCGTTGCTCAACAATTGGGAATTGCTGTTCGCTCTCATCATTCTAAAGATCAAATTGTTGACATGATTAATGAAAGCTTGTTTAATGTAACTCCTCCAAATGAGCAAACGCAGATTGAATTAGCTAAGTTACAGCTTAGCCCTGCAGGAGGCTCGTGTGAAGGAAGCTGAATTTCAAGCACGTGCTAAGGAGGCTGTTGTTAAGGAGGCAAATGCTCGTATTCAAGAGGCACAGGTACAGGCTCAGGCACAAATTGAACTTGCTAGGGATTCAGGCAGACCATGAGTATCGCATGAAACAAGGTGGAACTGGATCATCTAGCTCTGATTATTTTGATGTGGCTAAAAATGTTAAACTTGTCCCTCCTTTTAATGAATCTGATTTAACTATTTTCAGTTGTTTGAGAAGGTAGCTACAGGTTTTAATTGGCCCAAGGAGTATTGGCCAGTACTCCTTCAAACTGTTCTCACCGGTAAAGCTCAAGTAACTTATGCATCTCTGCCTCAGGATCAATCTGATAATTATGATGTAGTTAAGAGCTTGATTCTTAAGGCCTATGAGCTTGTTCCTGAAGCCTATAGAGTAAAATTTAGGACAACTTACAAGCAAGATAAGCAATCCCATGTTGAGTATGCAAAAATCAAAGAAGATCTGTTAGAGCAGTGGTTAAATTCTAAGAATGTGGATTCTGATTTTGGTAAATTTAAGCAGATGATTTTGCTGGAGGACTTCAAGAGGTGTATTTATAAAGATGTAAGCCTATATCTTGATGAGAAAAGAATAGATAATTTGTCTGATGCTGCAGTTTTAGCTGATGAATATGTTCTCACTCACAAGAGATATTCTAAAGAAAAAGGGAAAGCTGAGAGTAAGTACGTTGCCTCTACTCAGAGTACAGGTAATAGGAAAGAGAATAAAGGAGATGTTTCTCAGGAAGTAAATACCAGCTTCACCTCTAGATTTCAGAAAAGTAAATGTACTTATTGTAGTAAGCTTGGTCATACTACGGAGAAATGTTTCAGGAGACAGCGTGATGTGAACAAAAAGGGGTTTTTAAATATTCAGTCAATTGGTCTAGTGTCCACTCTTGAGAGTTCCCAGAATTCTTTAACTGAGTTAACTGAACCTGCTTTGAGGGGTAACTTAAATTCTCATGATGGAGCTCCTCTTTTGAGCAGTAACGTGGGTGACACTCTCAAGAGTTCATGTGCTAATTTCCTGTCTGATGGTTTTGTCAGTCCTCTGGACAGTAATGACAGGAAATCAGTTAAAATATATCGTGATACAGGTGCTTGCCAATCCCTTATGCTGACCAGTGTTCTAGGCTCTAATGTTAATTCCTCTGATGAAACTGTAATCTTACAAGGTGTAGGGAATAATTACTTCTCTGTCCCTCTGTGCAGAGTGAATTTAGAGTCTGGTTTTGTTAATGGTTCCGTTATGGTTGGGTTGGTTGGAGACACTCCCAATGTCAGGTGTAACTTTCTTACTTGGAAATGATATTGGTGGAAGTCAAGTGTGTCCAGCTCCTCAGTTGTCTAGTGAGCCAGTGGCTGCGGCCCATGATTGTGATGTCCCTGATGTGTTCCCTGCATGTGCTGTCACTAGGACTAAGTCTAAAGTTACTGGTGACTTAGAGGATAATGATGATGATGATGTTATCCTAGCTGACACTTTTCTTGCTAATTTGGACCACTCACCAGATGAGGCAGTACCCCGTAGTGTTGATAATTTGTCTCGTCAAGAGTTGGTTGAGTTGCAGGTTGCTGACGCTGAGTTGAAAGGTCTAGCTAACTCTGCTTACAGTGAAGAAGAGTCAGCCGGTGCTTCTACTTGTTATTATGTAAAGTCAGGAGTACTTATGAGGAAGTGGAGACCCCCAACAGCATCAGCCGACTGTGAATGGGGGGTTGTACATCAAGTTGTCATCCCTCGTGTTTGTAGGCAGGATATCATTAGAGTGGCTCATGATTCCAGTTTGGCAGGACACCTTGGAGTGAGGAAGACTGTGGCACGCATTTTGAAACACTTCTACTGGCCAGGTATCTTCAGGGATGTTTCCTGGTATTGTAAGTCTTGTCACACCTGTCAAGTTGTGGGGAAGTGTAATCAGACCGAAAAGGTTGCACCTCTAGTTCCCATTCCTCTCTTTGAGGCGCCTTTCACCCGTGTGTTGGTGGAAATTGTGGGCCCTCTTCCTAAGACTTCTTCAGGATTTTCTTATGTGTTGACCCTGATTGATATGGCTACTCGTTATCTGAAGCCATTCCACTTAGAAATATCTCAGCAAAGAACGTGGTTAAGGAAATGCTAGGGTTCTTCACAAAGTTTGGTCTGCCCAAGGAGGTACAGTCAGACCGAGGAAGTAATTTCATGTCAAACGTTTTCAAGCAGTCTCTGAAAGAGTTGGGCATCACCAAGATCACGTCTTCCGCTTACCATCCCCAGACCCAAAGAGCGTTGGAGAGATATCATCAAACACTCAAATCGATGCTCAAGAAATACTGTTTGGAACATCAGAAAGACTGGGATAAAGGTCTTCCATTCATTGTATTTGCTGCAAGAGAATCTCCAAATGAATCACTGGGCTTCTCACCTTTTGAACTACTGTTTGGCCATGAAGTAAGAGGACCCCTTAAGCTACTCAAGGAATGCTGGCTGTCGAAGGAAGATGACGTCAACCTGCTGGAGTATGTGATGAAGTTCAAAGAACGGCTGTCCACTGCTTTACAGCTGGCGAGAGAGAATTTAGGAGCTGCTCAGGAGAAGATGAAGACTTGGTATGATAAGAAGTCCAGGTTACGCCACTTTCAGCGTGGAGATCAAGTTTTGATTCTGCTACCAGTTCATGGGCAACCTCTTCAAGCCAAGTTTAGTGGTCCTTATTTCGTGGAGAAGAAACTCAGTGATGTCAACTATGTCATCGCCACACCAGATCGTAGAAAGAACAAGCAACTTTGTCACATCAACATGCTAAAGTTATATCACAGGCGTGGACGAAAATAATCCAGTCTGCACTGTAGCTGTTCCACCCGAGTCTGCAAGTGAAGCTCTCCCATGCAGTATGAGCCTGAGTGATAGTTTGGGGAAGAATCCTGATATCATGAATGATCTCCAGACTAAGCTTTCTCATCTACCTCCCGAGGAAAGGCAGGAGTTTTCGGCATTACTGCAGGAGTACCCGCAAGTGTTCCGTGCCACTCCAGGAAGAACCACTGTGTTGATGCATGATGTCGATGTTGGAGACGCAAAGCCAATTAAATTGCCTCCTTACCGTGTGAACCCAGTGAAAGTTCCTCTCATCCAGAAGGAGCTTGGCTACCTGTTGGACCACAAGATGATTGAGCCCTGTCAGAGCGAGTGGAGTTCTCCTGTCACTTTAGTCCCTAAGCCAGGTGGGTCACAGCAGCTTTGCATTGACTACAGACGTGTTAATCAGATAACCAAAACAGACACTTACCCTCTCCCTCGCGTGGAAGATTGCATAGACAAGATCGGAAAGGCTAGGTACATAAGTAAGTTTGATTTGTTAAAGGGATACTGGCAAGTACCTATGACTGAACGTGCTAGGGAGATCTCATGTTTTGTAACATTAGGAAAGACTTTTGCATGTTCTGTAATGCCATATACAGATTGTTTTAGAGTAATAAGAAATTTCCTTTGTAAATTTCTTTTTTCTTTGTGGGGAGGTGTTACATAGCCTATGATTTCATCATCCTTTGTGTAATTTTAACGCACAGTATGCTGCATGTTTGATCACGAGCGTGTTCTGCCTCAGTCCCCCCCTTCTACCGTTATAGTAGAGTAAGTCGTCCTTTCTGTTGTTCAGTGCGGGATTTTCATCTCTTTGTCCCCATGGCTTCATTTGCGCGTCCTTCTTACAAGTTGTATCAAGCTCTGCTGGCCCCTATATAATGAGCTCAGTCTCTGCATCATTGCCACTTAGATCTGCTCCTCATTTTGTTCGCATCTCTGTCCTCCCCTGTACAGTTATTATTATTGTGAATATCTCAGGAAGTCTCCAACCATCTAGCAGCTGTGTGATTTGAGTATAAGTGTTATTGCATTTTGTTCTTGTACTGTATAGCATAAGGTTAATTCTTAGGCCTAGAAAGTTTTTGTAAGTTGTGTAGAATTCATTTTGTCAGCCAGTGGTAATAATAGTTTGTATCTGTAATTATTTATCTTGCATTAACTGAGCATTACCCAGTGTTTTTCATTTCATCAGGGCTGACTTAGATAAATTTACTCATGCTAATTTCGTGTTAATAGAGGCTATTGCAGTTAACCATATATTTAGCCTGTTTTTGCCATTACATTATCCTTATGAGTCCTGAATGTTTTGTTGCTAGTTTGAGCATTAAACTTTAACTTGTAATTTTACCTAACTCTTTTGTTTTGAACCTGGAACTTTACGGGACAGTAGTGATTTTTAGTATTCTCACTTAAAGTGTACATTATCTTTCTCTGTTCCGTAACAATATATATATTATCTTTCTCTGTTCCGTAACAATATATATATATATATATATATATATATATATATATATATATATATATATATATATTCTGCCTACGGGTGACTTTACACTTCCTCTTCCGTCTTTCTTTCCTTCATTCTTTCCTCTTCCTTCTGCCTGTGGGTGACTCTACACTGAGTGACAAGACAAATGGTTTCCTGTACACTACGAAATCATTTACTATGCTGGGTGGTAACCATATAACCAAATTTTGGCACCTGGTGGTTTAGTGGGTAATTATTGTGCCCCAGTCGGATTGAGCCTGTGAAGTTTATATCCAAGGGGTGGTTGGGGTTTATTGCTCATGAATGCCACTTAGGGATGAGTGAGGCTGGTCACTCTCATCTTAAATGTCATGACCAACTGCCTAGCCCCGGGCTCCTACGCTTCTCATGGGGCAACGTAGGATTGGATGATATATATATATATAGATATATATCTATATATATATATATATATATATATATATATATATATGCGCACGTAATAGGGGTATTGAAAATCAGACAAAAATAATTAGTGGTGTGATTATGGTCTCTCTCTCTCTCCAATTAATATGGATACCTCTCTCACCCTTGGCTTCACGAAAATAAACACACACACACACACACACACACACACACACACACACACACACAACGACACCTTGGCAATTTTCAATAGCACAGCCATGAAACCAACTCAGAAGTTGATGCCCTTATTTTCAGCTGTCAACATTTTGGGGTATTACATACCTATATACGTACATACGTACAGTATATGCATATACTTTCATACACGCAGGTTCAGCTCTGAAAAAATGAGTCGGAGGGGGAGCCACGTTGCTCCAAAGAGGAAGAAGATTACTTACTTGACGGAACTTGCATGAAGGGTCGTAACCTGGGTGCAATAGGAGACTCGGAACACATTTTCAAAGGCCATTAGTTTTGCTTACTACATGGGAATGCTGTTATGTGCTACTGATTTCGTTTTTTATATTAACATTACTCATATGAGTGATAAGCAGGTGGGTATTAACGTGCAGACAGCATAGTAAATCGCTGGAATTATAAGAAATTTGAAAACGACTTAGAACGCCATCTCCATATTTAACACTGGATGAGAAACTGAGTGTCATGGAGCTGCTGCCCCAGAGAGGAATGAAAATCGTTCAATTGACAGACCCCCTCCCCCCTCTTTTTTTTTTTTTTTTTTTTTTTAAGTGGTAGGGAATATTCTGGCTTTCCATTCCAGCAATCCGCAGACACTTGTATTCATTTGAGAGTGAATGCTTTAACCATTAACTTCTCTTGTTCGGAAAAAGACCTTGTATTCAGTACCACCTAATGCCAGGAGTGAATATTGTACAAAAGCCTGAGTGTGTCAAAGATGTCACCAGTAGCATTCTCATAATCGCGACAGCTCTAGTATTTTCTCATTTCGGAAATTAGGCAAGGTACGGTCTTTTTTCCAGCCAGATGATGATGGAGAGCGCATGAGGAGAAGGAAGCAGAGAAAGAAGACGTTCCAACCGAAAGCGTTGCCTATCATCTGTTGCAGAGAAAATAGACTAGCCAAGGTATTGTGTCGGAAATTTTCTTAGGGCTACCTATGGCATTATTTTCATTTGCTGCGAGTCTCTAGTTTTCATGAAATCTTTGTCTGTACAACTTTGCTGAGCCTGTTTTTGAACAGCTAAGTGTGAGTTAACAGTGTTTAAGAGTGTTAACTCTCTGACTGCTCCTGGACAGAATAATACGCCTGACGAAAGGAAGAAAGTAACATTATAATACTAGAAGTACAGTGGTTAACGCCGTCATTCCAGTGACGTGTTCTTGCTGCCTTCTGATAGATATAATTTGCTTAATGAGAAAAGTCAACTTGTAAATGAGTAAACGGAAAATTTCTAACCTCGTTACTACAGAAATGTTCAATTGTAAGTTTTATAATATAGACTGTATGTACGAATTAAAAAAGAAAAAGTAGAAGGCACGGTTGGAAGAGGTTAATCTGTTACTTTATTACTGAGAGTTAACTCAGGCTGGTTTCGACAGCTAGATCTTTCACATCATCATAATCTTGACTCCAGTTACAGTCTGTTTTATTCATATCCTCCTTATATTGTACAATATTCAAGTCTATCCTTGCAGTTTATTCACGGCCTCCTTCTACTTCTGCTTCCCTGATTTTCTTCTATGCAATTAATTTCCTGTCGTACTGTACCGTTTTTCAGTTTTAATCTTCCATGTTTTCATTCCATTCTTCTCGCCACTACATTATCTTCAATTCTGTCTTTGCAATTTATTCTCGATCTCCCTCTTCTTCCCATTTTCTCTTTACATTATTTATCAACTGCCTTCTAGCATTTTCATTTCTTCTGTATCCTTCCAGCTTATTCTTAGTCTTTTTCTCTTCTTTACGTTTTATCCATTTGTGCCTGCCTTGCAAACCTCCATGTATATGAAGTCATCAGTGGAAGCTTAACTTGACAAGTGTAAAAAACATTTTGAAACTAGAGGGACACCTAGTGGAGCGCAATTCTCCGACAAGGGCAACGTAATTTCTAAACTACCCTTCATAATGGGCTAAGTTTTCTCATATTTGATTAGGGTTTCACAAAAATGTTATCCGGATCCAGAATCTGTAATACGATCCGGATCGATCCCAAAAGTGAATCAACTTATCCCTGGGACATGGGCTATCTACCCACCAAATTTGGCCGAAATCTATCTAATAGTTTTTGAGTAATCCTGTTAGCAGACAAACAAACAAACAGGGATGAAAACATACTCTCCTTGTTGGAAAGAACAAATTGTGGTGAAAACATACTCTCCTTGTTGCAGAGAAAAATGCTGCAGGAATATAGACTGGAGGACCAAAACGCTAAAGAACAATAGAGGATGAGCAATGATACCATTGCACACGTCATGTGATACAAGATGACCCGTGGCCCAGCACTACTCCCCCTTCATTCAACTCACACGTCAAGTATATACAGTATATGTCAAATTATAATGAGTCATAGACAAAGTTTTCCAGAATAAATGAAAGTGCACCACAGTAGTTTGTCACACCAAGTGACCATTAGCTTTTAGTCTCCAATGTCCTCTTGGCAGGCAGATTAGGAAGATGCTTTTGCAAGCCATTTAAATTTTTTACCAACTCTCGGGTTCACACAGGCATGGCATATAATTTTACTTGCAAGGAAATATTGCTTTTATGAAGGAAATTGGTATTGTAAAGCGGTATTTCAATTCATAGAACTAAATACATTTTTATATATTATAAACCGTGTGGACGGAGAGGGCCAAGACGGGATGATGTATGATAATCTGTGAATAAGTGTTTACAAGAAACACGTTTGATGGAGAACTACGAACATGGAGATTAGCTGCTCCCCTCGGTTTTCAGATATTTTTTGTATAATTGTTTCGGTTTTCATTTTTTTTTTTTTCGTAAAATGCTTTTGGGAAAGTTTTTGAACTAGGAAGATGGGAGTCTTTTTTTTTTTTTTCCTGAGGATAATTCCTGCACAATAATAAAGACATTGTTCAAATAATAAGTAATTTATATAATCACTGTATAGACCATTGTGTTGTGACAACAGTAATATATACTTTACGTCCCCTAGGGAGATTGTAAGGGAAGAATATTGCCTAAGAAGAGAAGTTTTACATGGCGGGAGCATCAGTTTCTGAGGCTGCCAAAGCGTGTCGTCACGGAATGAAAATTGAATAACACAGGTCCGCAAAATTGAAGTCACAAAAAAATGTATTAATTCTGGGTATTTATATTTATTCCATTTATGAATACCGTATACAAATGCATTGACAGTGTTCCCATCATATAACATTTTAACAAAATAAAAAAGAAATTTAATCAAAATATAGCAAATTATAAATTTCAGTCGATTTAAACAATGATGTTCTAATTTAATTGACAAAGAAACTATTTAGCCAATGTAATTATTTAAATATATACATAAAGGAAACAACACTAAATATTCCATGATTCACATATAACTTCTCTGGTCTTTGTAACTTGTTTTTTTTTTTTTTTTGCTCCAAAACTTCGTTTGGTAGCCAGTCGTTTGTGCATCTTTTTCTGGTGCGTCCCTGTGAATCATCCAGTAGTCATCCATCATACTGACATCCTAACGTCCCTGGTACCTCCATTCCCTGTCCTTGATACCCAAATGGAATCTTTCACTCGGTTCTTCATTCATTGCTCCGAGAGTTTTGATGAAAAATGCCAAATGCAAATCCAAAAAGTGAGTTTTTAGACTCATGCTGCAATCCAACTCCTTAAACTTAACTAACAAAATTCTCACAATTTCTTTGTAATTTGGGTCCTTCTTAATTACCTAAAAACTTAGAAATTACTTCTTTGAATGATACCCAAGCCTCATGTTCCAGGCTGTTTATCTCATCATCAGACTCTGCATCAGAAATCTTTTTTCTAGTATCAGGTCCAGTAAATACGCTCTCTTTCAATTTAGCTTCAGACAAACCAGGAAACCTTTGGCATAAACACATAAAACAGGCTCCATCTTTTGATAGGGCTTTGACAAACTGCTTCATTAATCCAAGCTTATTATGAAGAAATTCTTCTTACTTTGCCTTGTAAAATTCAAACTCCTTTGTGGCTGCATATTCCTTGGTTCATCCCTTTGAAGTCAGAGAGAATAGAGAATGAAAGATTGACTAGGACAGTGTATGCGAGTGAGATGGAGGTCAGGAAGGAAAAGGGGAGACAAAGGATGAATTTGGGAAATCGGATGAAGGAGTACATGAATGAGGCGGGGGCTGGGAGTGAGTCGTAGAAAGGACAGCCTGATGAAGAAGGACCGGACAGCATGAAGGCTATTCCTTGGTAGCCACCACTTTTGGAAATATCGCAAATGGCTATAGATAGATACATTCTTGGTAACGTAGGATGATTTTATTCAACCCAATTGAGACCTCGACTATTATAGTGTTGGGGTGGGAGACCAACACATGCTTAGGATAAGCTGGACTTGTAGTGAGGATGGGGAGGGGCCTTTTATGAAAGGAAGAAAGAACCAGTGGCCAGAAGTCCGTAAGACTGTTCCCTCCAAGGAAAAAACAAACAAAACAAAAAAAGATAACAGAGAGCCAAATTCAAGATCTGTTCATTTCGAGATGCCTGGAGACACTGAATTTGAAAGACTGGAGGTAATAGGAAGTAGTAACTGTACACAGAGGAAAACAGTTCCAGAGTTGACCTGTTGTATACATGAAGGACTGGAAGTAACGGTTTACTCTTGCATTAGAGAGCTGGACAGAAAAATATGAGAATTTGTTGCTAGACGAGTAATACGTGCCGTGGTGGTGGAAGCATGCAAGCAGACAGTCAGGAGGAGCAGGATCATAGAAGTAGTGATAGAAAAGAGATAATGATGCAACAGTGCGGTGTAGAGAATGAGGCTGAAGGGAGCCAGTAAGTGGAGGGGAGTTACTGTGACGAAAATCTCTTGACTCCACCTTGTTTAGAGGAGCTGTATTTGGGAAGCCTCTTCACACATAAGAGTTGTACTCTGCACAGGGGCGAATAAAACCCGTGTATGAGGTCAACAACTGTGCAGAGGTAAAGAAGGCACGGAGTCAGCTCAGCACACTTTATCTCTTGGAAGCTGAGTTTAAAAGAGAAGTAATATGATCTTTCCACGATAAATTCCAAGAGAAAGAAACCTCGAGCATGTTTAAAGATGACAGTATGGATGGGAAAGAAACAGGAAAACTAGCAAGTCAGAATCGCAGCTAAGATATTCATATTGGTAATGTAATTCCCTGTTTGTAAAAACGAAGCCTTTTGAGTGATGCACACGTGAGTTGTGGCAGGTTAAGTACTTGAAAAAACGAGCAGTTTTGTCATTCTTCTTCTCAGTTACATGGCTCGATTAATCTGAGAAACTATGCATGTATACTCTCCCTCCCCCACCCCCCCCAAAAAAAAAAAAATCGAAGCTCGGGCCACGATGGATGCGAAAATAAGCGTAGTATAGCTACTTATCTCGGAAAGGTTGGTATGCCTGATTCTGATGCTCTTCCAAGCCATTACAATGAAGTCCAGTGCGTATCGATTTAATAATCACGTCTGATGAAGTAAATTGTGTCGCAATATACTCCTGAAACCGGAAGATGTATTTCTGTGGCATAGTTTACTACTGATACTCCAAGCATTATTATTAATCTACGGAAATAAAGGGTATTAATAAACGAAAAACCACAGAGAGGTGTGGTGCCACATGTGGATATCAAATCCCCTGAAGCAACCGCCGTATATGAGACAAGTTTCGAGACAATGCAGAGAATTGAATCTGAATAGTTGAGCGGCTTAACCCTCTTGTACTGTACATGGCGTTAATTACACAGGTAAGCATTGAATTTTTTTTTTTTATCATTTTGTACTGTACATGGCGTAAATTACACAGGTATGCATTGAAAGAATTTTTTTGATCATTTCATGTGATATTTATATACTTTGGGGTGCTGAATTCAATAATGAAAACCATTTCCTCCATCACGTAACATTGTCTCATTAAACCTTTTTTTTTTTTAATTATAGTTTGTTTATTACTTTGCACTATATAGTTATATATGTACTGTTATTTTATTACAATGATAATATGTTTGAATTTAGTATTTTCCAGTATTAAAATCCATTTTTGAAAAACAAAGTTATTTTATTTGGTGATAAGTCGGAATATAGCTGGAACACAACACACTGATGAGTTATACCAGCATTGGAGTGCAGCAACGCATCTCAATGTGACTCAGTTAGCTGACTAGTGGACTTGTAAATTACCCTCAGTGGAGTGGTTCTTCTGCCTGTCATAGTGATATTGATTGAAAATGGTAATTTATTTCACTGATCCTTGGTTTATTACACTGACATAAGTGGCCTAGTGCAGAAACTTGACAGAGATATTAATGCAGGAGAATGGAGACTGTTTATAGATGCATCTAAAAGAGACATGAAAGGGGTACTTCCGCATAATGGTAATGAATATGCATCAATACCTGTTGCTCATTCTATCCATTTAATAGAAACGCTCCACAAACTGGCAAATTTTCTCGAGAAAATCGACTAAAATGAACACCGCTGGTTCATATGTGGGGATCTGAAAGTTTGTGTATCTTACTGGGTCAGCAGTTAGGGAATACAAAATTCCCATGTTTTCTCTGTGAGTGGGACAGTGGAGCCAAAAATTTACATTCGGCTCAAAAGAAATGCCCAAATAGAAAAAAAAATCTACAGTTTGGTGTCAAAAACATCATCAGACGTAGCTTGGTGAATCCAAAATGCTGCTACCGCTGCTTCATAATAAGCTTGGATTAATGAAGCAGTTTGTCAAAGCCCTATCAAAAGATGGAGCCTGTTTTATGTGTTTATGCCAAAGGTTTCCTGGTTTGTCTGAAGCTAAATTGAAAGAGAGCGTATTTACTGGACCTGATACTAGAAACAAAATTTCTGATGCAGAATCTGATGGTGAGATAAACAGCCTGGAACATGAGGCTTGGGTATCATTCAAAGAAGTAATTTCTAAGTTTTTAAGGTAATTAAGAAGGACCCAAATTACAAAGAAATTGTGAGAATTTTGTTAGTTAAGTTTAAGGAGTTGGATTGCAGCATGAGTCTAAAAACTCACTTTTTGGATTTGCATTTGGCATTTTTCATCAAAACTCTCGGAGCAATGAATGAAGAACCGAGTGAAAGATTCCATTTGGGTATCAAGGACAGGGAATGGAGGTACCAGGGACGTTAGGATGTCAGTATGATGGATGACTACTGGATGATTCACAGGGACGCACCAGAAAAAGATGCACAAACGACTGGCTACCAAACGAAGATTTGGAGCAAAAAAAAAAAAAAAAAAAAAAATGAGAAGTTACAAAGACCAGAGAAGTTATATGTGAATCATGGAATATTTAGTGTTGTTTCCTTTATGTATATATTTAAATAATTACATTGGCTAAATAGTTTCTTTGTCAATTAATTTAGAACATCATTGTTTAAATCGACTGAAATTTATAATTTGCTATATTTCGATTAAATTTCTTTTTTATTTTGTTAAAATGTTATATGATGGGAACACTGTCAATGCATTTGTATACGGTATTCATAAATGGAATAAAAATAAATACCCAGAATTAATAAATTTTTTTGTGACCTGTGTTAATCAATTTTCATTCCGTGACGACACGCTTTGGCAGCCTCAGAAACTGAAGCGCCCGCCATGTAAAACTTCTCTTCTTAAGCTGTCACAACACAATGGTCTATACAGTGATTATATAAATTACTTATTATTTGAACAATGTGTTTATTATTGTGCAGGAATTATCCTCAGGAAAAAAAAAAAAAAAAAAAACTCCCATCTTCCTAGTTCAAAAACTTTCCCAAAAGCATTTTACAAAAAAAAAAAAAAAATGAAAACCGAAACAATTATACAAAAAATATCTGCAAACCGAGGGGAGCAACTAATCTCCATGTTCGTAGTTCTCCATCAAACGTGTTTCTTGTAAACACTTATTCACAGATTATCATACATCATCCCGTCTTGGCCCTCTCCGTCCACACGTTTTATAATAGATAATATTTAGTTCTATGAATTGAAATACCGCTTTACAATACCAATTTCCTTCATAAAAGCAATATTTCCTTGCAAGTAAATTATATGCCATGCCTGTGTGAACCCGAGAGTTGGTAAAAAATTTAAATGGCTTGCAAAAGCATCTTCCTAATCTGCCTGCCAAGAGGACATTGGAGACTAAAAGCTAATGGTCACTTGGTGTGACAAACTACTGTGGTGCACTTTCATTAATTCTGGAAACCTTTGTCTGTGACTCATTATAATTTGACATATATATATACTTGACGTGTGAGTTGAATGAAGGGGGAGTAGTGCTGGGCCACGGGTCATCTTGTATCACATGACGTGTGCAATGGTATCACTGCTCATCCTCTATTGTTCTTTAGCGTTTTTGTCCTCCAGTCTATATTCCTGCAGCATTTTTCTCTCCAACAAGGAGAGTATGTTTTCACCACAGTTTGTTCTTTCCAACAAGGAGAGTATGTTTTCATCCCCGTTTGTTTGTTTGTTTGTCTGCTAACAGGATTACTCAAAAACTATTAGATAGATTTCGGCCAAATTTGGTGGGTAGATAGCCCATGTCCCAGGGATAAGTTGATTCACTTTTGGGACCGATCCGGATCGTATTACAGATTCTGGATCCGGATAACATTTTTGTGAAACCCTAACCAAATATGAGAAAACTTAACCCATTATGAAGGGTAGTTTAGAAATTACGTTGCCCTTGTCGGAGAATTGCGCTCCACTAGGTGTCCCTCTAGTTTCAAAATGTTTTTTACACTTGTCAAGTTAAGCTTCCACTGATGACTTCATATACATGGAGGTTTGCAAGGCAGGCACAAATGGATAAAACGTAAAGAAGAGAAAAAGACTAAGAATAAGCTGCAAGGATACAGAAGAAATGAAAATGCTAGAAGACAGTTGATAAATAATGTAAAGAGAAAATGGGAAGAAGAGGGAGATCGAGAATAAATTGCAAAGACAGGATTGAAGATAATGTAGTGGCGAGAAGAATGGAATGAAAACGTGGAAGATTAAAACTGAAAAACGGTACATTACGACAGGAAATTAATTGCATAGAAGAAAATCAGGGAAGCAGAAGTAGAAGGAGGCCGTGAATAAACTGCAAGGATAGACTTGAATATTGTACAATATAAGGAGGATATGAATAAAACAGACTGTAACTGGAGTCAAGATTATGATGCTGTGAAAGATCTAGCTGTCGAAACCAGCCTGAGTTAACTCTCAGTAATAAAGTAACAGATTAACCTCTTCCAACCGTGCCTTCTACTTTTTCTTTTTTAATTCGTACATACAGTCTATATTATAAAACTTACAATTGAACATTTCTGTAGTAACGAGGTTAGAAATTTTCCGTTTATTCATTTACAAGTTGACTTTTCTCATTAAGCAAATTATATCTATCAGAAGGCAGCAAGAACACGTCACTGGAATGACGGCGTTAACCACAGTACTTCTAGTATTATAATGTTACTTTCTTCCTTTCGTCAAGCGTATTATTCTGTCCAGGAGCAGTCAGAGAGTTAACACTCTTAAACACTGTTAACTCACACTTAGCTGTTCAAAAACAGGCTCAGCAAAGTTGTACAGACAAAGATTTCATGAAAACTAGAGACTCGCAGCAAATGAAAATAATGCCATAGGTAGCCCTAAGAAAATTTCCGACACAATACCTTGGCTAGTCTATTTTCTCTGCAACAGATGATAGGCAACGCTTTCAGTTGGAACGTCTTCTTTCTCTGCTTCCTTCTCCTCATGCGCTCTCCATCATCGTCTGGCTGGAAAAAAGACCGTACCTTGCCTAATTTCCGAAATGAGAAAATACTAGAGCTGTCGCGATTATGAGAATGCTACTGATGACTAGAGTCACCCATAGGCAGAAGGAAGAGGAAAGAATGAAGGAAAGAAAGAAGAGGGAGTGTAAAGTCACCCGTAGGCAGAAGGAAAAGGAAAGAATGAAGGAAGCAGAGAAAGAAGAGGAAGGAAGGAAGGAAGACAGGAAAGGTCAATCACCCCAGAGCAGCACTACATCGAGTGAGAGGATGGTGAGCGCCCCGAACACTACATACAGCCTGACTTATTCCAACCGAACCTAATTTAGACTCACATAAATAAACGTACCTCCAAGCTAACCCATCCGTGGCCCATGAAAACAAAATTGACAGTGTTGCTGTTAAACCCTAAAAATATCACCATCTATAAATTAACCTCACAGAAAAAAAAGCCACACCCAACATAATTTATCCTAACCTAATCCCAATCTAACCAAGTGCAGCTTAACCAAGCCTAACCTAAACCGAAGCTTACCCCACATAACCTTTCTCTGACCTAACCTAACTCTCCATAACTTAACCCAGTTTACCCTACTCCAAGATAACTGCACCTAGCCTAACATACCCCGTACCTAACCTAAACCAGGGCCTAATACTGTACAATACAGCCTAACCTAGCTAACTTAACTAACCCAACCTAATCCAGCCTTACTCCATCCTACTCTAATATAGTCGATTCCAATCGACCTTAATTTGACCTCAACTAAATTAGCCAAGCCTAAACTAACCCTACCGTTATATAACTAACTGAATCTAAAGCTTAACCTCACCCAGTCTAATCTGTTCTAACACATAACTTAGCATAACCTACTCTGACCCAACCCAATCCAACCTAACCTAACCTCACCCGAACCTAACTTAATCCAGTCTAATTCAGCCCAGTCTAACCTAAACCAAGGTGACCCCATCGTGATAAAAACTCACAGGGTTGGCAATCAACCCCTAAAAATACCTTCTATTTTTCCAGCCTGAACGACAGCTTGGAATTATATCACCGACGCCTGCAGTGCCGGTTTAATGGCTTAACATTCTCAGGCTCAGATGAATTGGCTATTTTACCCTGTGTCGTATTAAAGAGTAATGCAGGTATATTTTTGGTGAGATTGGAAGCTTCATAGCACCTCTTCCTCAGCGATTTATTTGGCATATTGGAGCTTAACACTCTAGATTCTAGTATTTACGTCTAATTAATACTGATATAGCAGGAATCAGTAAGTACAAGAAAATACTTAGATGCAATGTACAGAATTTATTGCTGAAAAAGAGATGCTACGAAATCTTCCAGGCCACATAGAAAACAGACATCTCATTCGGCTGAATAAAATTGTCTGGCTTTAATTGGAATAGAAGACCAGAATTGTCGCGACAACGAAAGGCGTAGTGTTGAAAGTATGCATATTAACCCTATCAAGTTTCTCTGGCCTACTCTCAGTTGGATAAAATCGTCTGACATTACATGAAACAGAATTCTGGAATTATTCCAACCATGACACAGTTAGTGGTAACATTATTAACACTCAGTCTTGTATGAGACTCAGCTAAATAAAATCGGCTGGCGTTAGCTGGAACAGAATACTAGAGTTATTTCATCTAGCAGAAGCTTAACAGCAAAATTATTATTATTATTTTTTTTTAATGCGAGGAAGATGGAACCAAAGGCCATGAGCCCGCAGTAACAGTTCCCTCCAACAGAAAAACAAAATACAATAGAAAGCCAAATTCAAGATCCGATCATTTTCAGATGCCTGGACACACTGCGTTTGAAAGACTGGAGATCATAGGCAGCAGGAAATACAGACAGAGGGAGACAGTTCCAGAGTTGATCTGTTGCATAAATGAAAGACTGGGAGTAACGGTTAACTCTTGCATTAGAGAGTTGGACAGAAAAGGGATGAGAGTTTGCTACCAGACGGGTGCTACGGGCCCGTCGTAGAGGTGGAGGAATGCATGCAGACAGTTCAAAGGAGCAGTGACCATTAAAGTAGCGATAGAAAAGAGATAAAGATGCAACAGTGTGGCGAAGAGACAGAGGTTGAAGGGAGTCAGTAAGAGGAGGAGAGTTAATGAGACGAAAAGCCTTTGACTCCACCCAATTGAGAAGAGCTGTATGTGGGGTGCCTCCCCACACATGAGAGTTGTACTCCACACAGGGGCGGATAAAACCCCTGTATAGAGTCAACAATTGTGCAGGGGTAAAGAAAGAGCGGAGTCGGCTTAGCACACCCAATCTCTTGGAAGCAGATTTTACAAGAGATGTAATATGATCTTTCCAAGATAAGTCCCGAGTAAATGAAACCCCAAGCATGTTCAAGGATGATGCAGGATTAAGCTGAATATTATTAAACATTAGTGGGTATACCTGTGGAAGATTTTGTCGGGTTGATAGGTGTAAGAACTGAGTCTTAGATGCATTAAAAACAACCATATTATTTTTACCCCAGTCAGAGATAGAAGCCAAGTCAGACATTAGGTGTGCCATAGCCTCATTCCTTGTTTGTTGAAGTAACTGTTGAGATAGGCGTTGCGGGAACCGAATGGAAAGGTGAAGGGTGGAGTCATCAACGTATGAGTGGATAGGGTTAGATGTACAGCTTAGAAGATCATTGATGAATAAAAGGAAGAGAGTTGGTGATAGGACAGACCCCTGAGGAACACCACTGTTGATAGATCTAGGAGAAGAACGATGGCTGTCTACAACAGCGGCTATAGAACGACCAGAAAGGAAGCTAGCGATGAAGGCACAGATAGAAGGATGGAAACCGTAGGAGGGCAGTTTGGAAATTAAAGATTTATGCCAGACTCGATCGAAAGCCTTTGAGATGTCAAGTGCAATGGCAAAGCTTTCGCCAAAATCCCGAAAGGAGGATGACCAGGAGTCTGAAACGTAGGTGAGAAGATCGCCAGTGGAGCGTCCCTGACGGAACCCGTACTGACGTTCGGAAAGAAGGTTGTGATAGGAAAGATGCCTTAAAATTTTTCTATTGAGAATTGACTCGAAAACTTTTGAAATACAGGACGTTAAAGCAATTGGACGATAGTTGGAGGGTTGGGAGTGGTCACCCTTCTTTGGGACTGGCTGAATGAGAGCAAACTTCCAGCAAGAACGAAAGGTACAAGTTGACAGACAAAGCCGAAAGAGTTTGCCTAGGCAGGGTGTAAGCACAGAAGCACAGTTCTTCAGAACAACAGGAGGGACCCCATCAGGCCCATATGCCTTGTTAGTACTGAGGCCAGTGATGGCAGAAAATACATCAATTGAAGAAATTTTAATGTCAGCCATGAGGAAGTCAGAGGGGGGAAGTGATGGAGGAACAGCATCGGAATCGTCTAAGGTGGAATCGGAGGAGAAAGTCTGTGCGAAGAGATCTGCTTTATCAGTAGAAGAAATAGCTACAGAACCATCAGAGTAGAAAAGAGGAGGGAAGATTGATGAGGTAAAGTTGTTAGAAAGATTTTTGGCAAGGTGCCAGAAGGAGCGGAAAGAATTCGAGTTGGAGAGTTGAGAGCATTTAGTATGGGTGACATTATTTTTAGTAAAGCGAAGAACAGACTTAGCACGATTCCGGGCAGAAACGTAAAGATGATGTGATTCAGGGGTGGGTTGGCTCCGGTACCTTTTGTAGGACCTCTCCTTGTTGCGGACAGCATTAGAACAAGCGTGATTAAACCAAGGCTTTCTTGCGTTAGTCAAAGGATATGAGAAAGGAATGTATGCTTCCATGCCTGAGAGAATGACCTCCGTAATGCGCAAGGCACACTCAGATGGCTCCCGGCCATGGAAGCAATAATCATTCCAGGGAAAATCAAAGAAATACTGCATGAGGGCCTCCCAGTCCGCGGCTCCAAAATGCCACAGACGACGTTTCCCTGGAGGGTCCACAGGCCGTACCGGAGTGATAGGACAGGTTAAGGTAATAAGGTTGTGATCGGAAGAGCCCAACGGAGAGAAAAGATTAACAGAGTAAGCAGAAGGATTAGTTGTCAGGAAGAGGTCAAGTATGCTGGAGCTCTCTACAAGGCCGTCAGGGATACGGGTAGGGTGCTGTACAAGCTGCTCTAGGTCATTAAGGATAGAAAAGATGTAGGCTTGTTCCCCAGGTGGATCAGTGAAAGGAGAGGAGAGCCAAAGGTGGTGGTGAACATTGAAATCTCCTAGAATGGAGATTTCAGAGAAAGGAGAAATGAATAGAATGTGTTCCATCGTAGAAGTAAGATAGTCGAAGAATTTTTGATAGTCAGTAGAATTAGGGGATATATAAACAGCACAGATATATTTAGTCAGAGAATGACAGGAAAGCCGAAGCCAGAGTGTAGAGAATTCAGAAGAATCGAGTTCAGGAACACGAGAGCAAGGCAAGTTATTGCGATTATATACACAACAGCCACCTTTGGCTTTGAAATGAGTATAGAGAAAGTAGGAGGATACGGAAAAGTTTTTTTTTTTTTTTTTTTTTTTTTTTTTTTTAATGTGTCCGACTCTGGGCAAAGGCTCAGGGCCTATTTCTTGGGGGTAGTTGCCTATCCCAAGGCCCAGTAGTCCTCCTACACCTCCACACCTCCACATGTCAGTTGCCTCAGACAGCTGAGTCTCAGTTAGAAAAAGAAGGTGAGGTTTAGAGGAGGAGAGGTGGTGCTCAACAGAGCGAAAGTTAGAGGAAAGGCCGCAAATGTTGCAGAAATGAAGAAGAAGAGAGTCAGACAGTGGTTCCAGGCACCTCGAGTCGTCACCGGGAGAGGGGCAGATGGTGGGGGTATTTATGGTCCCCCCCCCCTGGGGACTCCGAGGCTTGGTGATGAGACGCCATTTTAGTTGAATTTTGAATAGGAAGTGTAGTATGTACTGTGCATGTACACCCCGGTCCCTATAACTTAAGCAACTTTATAAAATTGTACAGCTGAAATAGAAAAATAGAGTTATCTCGACCATGGTGATATTTTCCAATAGCAAGAGACAAAATTTCGAAAAACTTCCCGATCCCAAGAACGTTCGGTCCAAGCACCCAACAAACATATCCAGGCAAACAAGAAGCAATTCCAGCATTCAGTGCTTGTATGCTTACATCATTCCTACGGCAATTTGAAGATACGATAAGGAAAAGCTGGCGTTAAGCATTGTCTGTTATGAAATGCTCTGACCCAACGATAATATTGTACAGCTATTTAACTCAATAAGGATTTACGCAGGAACAAGCGGACCAAGTGCTGGCAGGTTTACATTGTTTCTAAAAGAATATGAAATGTAACACGAAAAGATGTGAAGAAAGGAGGATCTGTAACCAGTATCATGAACAGAGAAGAAAACGATCCAGGCACCAGGAAGAAATTTCAAGTAAACAAGAGCAATTTACTGCATTCACTGTTTGGTCATTGCCAAGGAATATGAAGCCATGTAAATTCACTTTATTACGATAAATATCGAGGCAGTGAACAATGACTACCGAAACCAGCATGAATATCTTCGAAGCCCAGCAAACTTCTCAGAATGTATTGTAACTTTTTTTTTTCTTTTGCGAGGAAGAAAGAACCAAAGGCCGCGAACCGCAATCATTGTTCCTTCCATGAGAAAAACAAAATACAAGAGAGAGCCAAATTCAAGATCCGATCATTTTGAGATGCCTGGACACACTGCGTTTGAAACACTGGAGATCATAGGAAGCAGGAAAAACAGACAGAGGGAGACAGTTCCAGAGCTGACCTGTTGCATAAATGAAGGACTGGGAGTAACAGTTAACTCTTGCATTAGAGAGTTGGACAGAAAAGGGATGAGAGCTTGCTGCTAGACAAGTGCTATGCGCCCATTGTAGAGGTGGAGGAATGTATGCAGACAGTTCAGAAGAGCAGTGACCATTGAAGTAGCAATAGAAAAGAGATAAAGATGCAACAGTGCGGCGAAGAGACAGAGATTGAAGGGAGTCAGTAAGAGGAGAGTTAATGAAACGAAAAGCCTTTGACTCCACCCAATTGAGAAGAGCTGTATGTGGGGAGCCTCCTCACACATGAGAGTTGTACTCCACACAGAGGCGGATAAAACCCCTGTATAGAGTCAACAATTGTGCAGGGGTAAAGAAGGAACGGAGTCGGCTTAGCACACCTAATCTATTGGAAGCAGATTATACAAGAGATGTAATATGATCTTTCCAAGATAAGTCCCGAGTAAATGAAACTCCAAGCATGTTCAAGGATGATGCAGGATTAAGCTGAATATTATTAAACATTAGTGGGTATACCTGTGAAAGATTTTGTCGGGTTGATAGGTGTAAAAACTGTCTTAGATGCATTAAAAACAACCAGATTATTTTTACCCCAGTCAGAGATACGAGCCAAGTCAGACATTAGGTGTGCCATAGCCTCATCCCTTGTTTCCTGAAGTAACTGTTGAGATGGACGTTGCGGGAACCGAATGGAAAGGTGAAGGGTGGAGTCATCAGCGTAGGAGTGGATAGGGATAGATGTACAGCTTAGAAGGTCATTGATGAATAAAAGGAGGAGAGTTGGTGATAGGACAGAGCCATGAGGAAAACCACTGTTAATGTATCTAGGAGAAGAACGATAGCCGTCTACAAGAGCGGCTATAGAACGACCAGAAAGGAAGCTACAGATGAAGGCACAGATAGAAGGATAGAAACCGGAAGAGGACAGTTTGGAAATTAAAGATTTGTACTAGACTCGATCGAAATCCTTTGAGATGTCAAGTGCAGTGGCAAAGCTTTCGCCAAACTCCCGAAAGGAGGATGACCAGGAGTCTGAGAGGTAGGTGAGAAGATCGCCTGTGGAGCGTCCCTGACGGAACTCATACTGACGATCAGAAAGAAGGTTGTGATGGGAAAGATGCTTTAAAATTTTTCTATTAAGAAATGACTCGAAAACTTTTGAGATACAGGATTTTAAAGCAATTGGACGAAGTTAGACGGTTGGGAATGGTCACCCTTCTTTGGGACTGGCTGAATGAAAACAAACTTCCAGCAGGAAGGAAAGGTACAAGTTGATAGACAAAGGCAAAAGAGTTTGCCTAAGCAGGGTGTAAGCACAGAAGCACAAATTCTTCAGAACAACAGGAGGGACTCCATCAGGCCCATATGCCTTATTAGTATTGAGGCCTCTGATGGCAGAAAATACATCAGCTGAAGACATTTTAATGTCAGCCATGAGGAAGTCAGAGGGGGGAAGTGATGGAGGAACAGCACCAGAATCGTCTAAGGTGGAATTGGAGGTGAAAATCTGAGTGAAGAGATCTGCTATATCAGTAGAAGAAATAGCTACAGAGCCATCAGAGTAGAAAAGAGGAGGGAAGGATGATGAGCTAAGTTGTTAGAAAGATTTTTGGCAAGGTGCCAGAAGGAGCAGGAAAAAGTCGAGTTGGTGAGTTGAGAGCATTTAGTAAAGATGAAATTATTTTTAGCAGAGCAAAGAACAGACAGCACGATTTCAGGCAGAAACATACAAAAGATTTGATTCAGGGGTGGGTTGGCTCCGGTACCTTTTCTAGGCCCTCTCCTTGTTGTGGACAGCATTAGAAGAGACGTGATTAAACCAAGGCTTTCTTGCATTAGTCAAAGGATATGAGAAAGGGATTTATGCTCCCATGCCAGAGAGAATAACCTCCATAATATGCAAGGTGCATTCAGATGGCTCCCAGCCATGGAAGCAATAATCATTCCAGGAAAATCAAAGAAGTACTGCCTGAGGGCCTCCCAATCCGCAGATCCAAAGTGCCACAGACATCGTTTCTTTGGAGCATCCACAGGCCGTACCGGAGCGATAATACAGGTTAAGGTAATAAGGTTGTGATCGGAGGAGCCTAATGGAGAGAAAAGATTAACAGTGTAAGCAGGATTAGTTGTAAGGAAGAGGTCAAGTATGTTGGAGCTCTCTCCAAGGCGGTCAACAATGCGGGTAGGGTGCTGTACAAGCTGCTCTAGGTCATTAAGGATAGAAAAGGTGTAGGCTTGTTCACCAGGTGGATCAGTGAAAGGAGAGGAGAGCCAAAGATGGCAGTGAACATTGAAATCCCCTAGAATGGAGACTTCAGAGAAAGGAGAAATGGATAGAATGTGTTCCATCGTAGAAGTAAGATAGTCATAGAATTTTTGATAGTTAGTAGAATTAGCGGAAAAATAAACAGCGCAGTTATATTTAGTCGGAGAATGACAGGAAAGCTGAAGCCAGAGTGTAGAGAATTCAGAAGAATCGAGTTCAGGAACATGAGAGCAAGGTAAGTCGTTGCGTATATATACACAACAGCCACCTTTGACTTTGAAATGAGTACAGAGAAAGTAGTAGGATACAGAAAAGGGTCTGCTGTCAGTTGCCTCAGACAGCTGAGTCTCAGTTAGAAAAAGAAGATGAGGTTTAGAAAAGGAGAGGTGGTGCTCAACGGAGCGAAAGTTAGAGGAAAGGCCACGAATGTTGCAGAAATGAAGAAGGGAGTCAGACAGTGGTTCCAGGCAGCTCGAATCGTCACTGGGAGAGGGGCGGAAGGTGGGGGCATTTATGGTCCTCCGTCCCCTGGGAACTCCGAGGCCACTTGTTGCGCTGACATGATTTTTTTTTATTTTGGAAAATGAAGTGTAGTGTGTACTGTGCATGTAGTTTGGTGTTGATAGAGAAACTTGTATTGGAGAGCATGCTGGCCTACTCTCTGTTACTGAGTCACTAAAAAAGTTCAGCAAAGGGGGATGGTCGGGACCTAGTCCCGAGGGCTGATGAAACGGGAGCTCCAGCTCTCCCTGTCATCAGCTTTCCATCCACCTTGAGAGTACTGCCTGCTCGACTGGAGCTACAGTCTACTCACATGTCTTCCTCTAAAAGTAGCTACATACTACTATTCACAGATGAACAACATGAAAAATATATCGCTAAGGAAGGTGCGTTACGAAGTAAGATATATGACCAAAACAGCACGCAAACATGTCAAGCACACAGCAAACGTTTCCCAGGGAAGAAAGAAGCAACTGGGGATGCAAAAATCAAATAAAACGCTACGGAATCTCTTGAGTCAAGGAAATACGTCCCATGCAAACAGCAGACTTTTTCCAGGGAAGAAGCAAAACGTTTTCCTCATTTAGAATGAACGTGTTTACATTATTTCTTGCCCTGGGCGAGTAGCCCTCATCAGGCAAACAGAATCTTTGTTGTTCCTGAGTGCAATGGGTGGGGACTCTGCTAACTTATGCCAGGAAATTTGAGTACAACAATGAATTTCTGCTTACCGGAGAAAGTATGTAGGAGAGTTGGCTTTAACTTTGTGTATGTGTGTGTGTGTGTGTGTGTGTGTGTGTGTGTGTTCTTCTTACCTAATTGTTCTTACCTAATTGTATCTTTACAGGTATTAGTCAAGCTCGTACTGTCCCGTGTCTTAAACCATATTTATCGTACATATCCTTAAATTTGTGAATTGTTTTGGCACACACTATTTCATTCGGTAGTGCATTCCATTGATCAATTGCTCTGTTTGGGAAACTGAATTTCCTTACGTCTTTATCACCTCTCTTCTTATGCAGTTTTTTGCAGTGTCCTCTTGCTGACGCTTCTCCATATGTTAAGTAATCATTTATATCTATTTTCTCCTTCCCTGATATGCACTTATATAGCATTATCATATCACCTCTTTTCATTCTATCCTGTAGTGTTGGTTGATTCAGTTTATTTAATCTTTCTTCGTAGCTTAGGTCCCTTAAGCTTGGTATCCATCTTGTAGCGGCCCTTTGAACTTTTTCAATCTTGTGTATGTGCTTTTTGAGATGAGGACTCCAGACTACTGATGCATATTCCAGGGATGGTCTAATGAATGATGTTATTATCCTTCTTAGCATGTCTTCATTTATGTAATTGAATGCTATTCTCATATTTGCAAGCAGTGTATACATGTTCTGTACCTTCTCGCTGATGTGGTCAGCCGGAGATAGTCTGTTATTGATAATCACACCTAGGTCTTTCTCTCTTTCTGATGTGTATAGGGTTTTATTTCCTAACTTATAATCCCAATCAGGTTTTTTTCCACTTTTACCAAACTTGATTACATGACACTTGTCCACATTGAATTCCATTTGCCATGTACTACTCCATTCATGAAGTTTATTTAATTCTTCTTGTAGCTCTTTACAAGAGTCTGTGTTAGTAATTCTCCTTTGTATTTTTGCATCATCTGCAAACATATTCAGATAGCTCTCATTTCCAGTGTTACTGTTTATATCATTTATATACACTAAAAACATGATTGGTGCCAGCACTGAACCCTGTGGTACTCCACTAGTCACTTCTTTCCATGATGAGTAGTTTCCTCTTAGTACTGTTCTCATTTCTCTTTTTATGAGAAAGTCTTGCATCCAACAAAACAGTTTGCCTCGAATTCCTCCTTGATAGTACAGTTTCCATAAAAGTCTTTGGTGTGGTACTGTGTCAAAAGCTTTCTTCAAATCTAAATAGATACTGTCCACCCATCCTTCCCTTTCCTGTATTGTGTTTGTTACTCTGTCATAGTAGCTCAACAGATTAGTAACACATGATTTTCCTTTTCTGAAACCAAACTGTCTTTCTGTTATCATACTGTGTTCTTCTAGATGATTTACCCAAGCTTTTCTTATAAGCTTTTCTAATACCTTGCTTACAACACTGGTCAGTGATACTGGTCGGTAGTTGAGTGGATTTTGTCTATTTCCTTTCTTGAATAAGGGGACAATATTTGCTTTTTTCCAAATATCAGGTAGTTTACCTTGACTCAAGGATTTCTTGAAAATTAAAAATAATGGTTTACTTAACCCCTTTGCACATTCTCGTAATACCCAACATGAAATTTCATCAGGACCACTTGCTTTTCCTCTGTCTAATCTACTTAACTCCTCCTGTATTATTTTTCTGCTATTTGTATATCTGCTAGTATGTGTGGACATCCATGTTCCACATAGTCCCTCTCAAAATTTTTTTCTTCTGTAAAAACTAATTGGAAATTCTTATTTAGTGCTTTACAAATATCTTTCTCTTGTGTATAAGCGATTTCATCATCCGTAATGGATTGTATTATATCTTTTACTTTGGTTTTGCTTCTGATATAGCTGTAAAACAGCTTTGGTTGATCACTACGTTTATTTATTATATCCTCCTCACACTGTTTTTGGGCTTCCCTCCTTATTCTTGTATAATCGTTTCTTACCTGTTTGTAATTATTGTACGCCCTTTCACTATTGTGTCTTCTGTATCTATTCCACAACAAATCTCTTCTTTCTTTTGATTTTTTTACATTCTGTATTGAACCATTTCTGTATTTTCTTATCTGCTTCTTTGTACTGTGGGATGTACTTCTGGACTCCTATTTCATAAAATTCACATAATTTTTTATATACAGCATTTAAATCTTGTCCTCTAAGCTCATTTTCCCAATCAACTTCTAAGAAATTCTTCTTTAGGTCTTGATAATTTCCCTTTTTATAGTTTAGGCTCTTTTTGTAACTGTCATTGCTGTTTACTATGTCATATGCTCTCCTGAAGTTATAATTTAGTACTGCATGATCGCTTTTGCCGAGTGGAGGGTGATATATTAAACTGTCAATATCATTTTCTTGCCTGAGTAAATATTAGCTCTAGCACTGAAGGTACATCAAGTCCTCTTTTTCTGGTGGTTTCCCTCACATGTTGCGTTAGGAAAAACTCTTGCACGAGATCCAGGAGCTTTTGGTCCCAACAGCTTTCTTGGCTAATTATATCTAGAGTATTCCAATTTATATTTGTATTGAAATCCCCAGTTAATATAATTCTTTCCGATTTCTCTTCCATTTTATGTAGTAATGATCTTAAACTCTGAATTGTACTCTCTGTCAGGTCCTCATATTGGTCTCTTTCCCATGTGTTTGATCTGGGTGGCATGTACAAATTGGCTACAATTACTTTACCTTCAGATGTGTTGATCTCTACCGCAATCAGTTCTACTTGTGCTGGTATATCTAGTTTTATTTCATTGACTTTTATATTTTTCTTAGTTAATATTATAATTCCTCCTCCTTTTTTTTAAATTTCCGTCTCTTCTCCATATATTGTATTCCTCTAAGTTTAGTATGTCATTGGATATCCTTGGTGTTAATTTTGTTTCAGTTAGGCATATTATTTGTGGTTCATTTTCTCTGACATAATCATTCATCTCTAGTAATTTAGATACCATTCCATCCACATTTGAGTACATCAACTTTATCATCTTGTTTATATACTTGTCATGACATGGTTCTACTACCTTCCTCCTTTTTATTCCATCCTGTTTGTGTACCACTTTCGTACCTGCAATCCTATTACTTTGCGAAAAAATGTATTCTTCTCCTCCTCTGATCTTCCCTCATTTTTTGTTTTTGCTTCCTCCCTTTTCTCTTTCAGTAATTCCAGTTCCTCTTGTGTTAGGCATCTTTTTATCCATACATTTTTGAACTCCTCTTTTTCCATAAGATTCTTTGCATTTTTTAGTATCTCTTCCACAGTGTTTACACTCTGGAAAGTCACCTTTAGAGGTCTTGTCTTGCTTTTCTCGTATTTCCCTAACCTTTTGTGTTCCTCTATGTCTTTACTACAGATTTCCTCTGATACTTCTTTCAGTAAGCTCATTACATTTGCCATCTCCTTTTTGTCTCTTGTGAGCTTGTTTTTTACTTCTTCCTCTTCTATACCAGTGATTACTATAGATTTGTTTATATCTACTGAATCTCTGACTAACTTTGGATTGTTTTGGCTTATTCTTTTCACTTCCTTTTTAATGCTTTTTTCCTCCACCCTTGTTTCTAAGTCTTTCTTTACTTTCACCATTTCAGCATACGTGGTTTCCACATCATTTTTGTAGCTTTGCACAGCTTCATTCACCTGTGTTATCTTCTCCTCAGTATCACTGCTCTGGTCTATAAGACTGCTTACTTGCCTAATTGTCTCTGTCATTTTTGAACTCTTCCATAACATTCTCGTGATTGACTACTGTAATTGCCAGTTCACTCTATTTTCTTTCTAAGTGTACTCAATTCCACTGTTAGTTCACTGATGGTTGTGTGTGTGTGTGTGTGTGTGTGTGTGTGTGTGTGTGTGTGTGTTTCATGGGTGTTATGTGAAAATCCATGTTGAACTATGCCACGAAATCTAAACTCATTGAACTTGGATAGGTTAAGTAGAATACCGTGTAACTCCGCTTTATTTTTTCAGCCTGAGACTTTGTATATTACGAGAATGTTTATTATTACTCCTGTTTTCGAAAAGCTTAAATAATGAACATTATCAAAGAGAACGGGCAATACTAAAATTAGAAAGCTGAGAATACTACAAAACTTGCCTTTATGATACATATGGCTGGTTTCAACACATGTACTGGGCGACGAAATCAACTTTTTGCTTTAATTGTATATAATGTACTGGGGGCGATGGGATTAAAGTTCTATCGTGCACAAAAGGCTCTTTCACCAACCAAGGAATATAACATTATATCTGTCTAAGAATCTGCATTAAAGTGAATCCAAAATATTCATTTGAATTACTACAAAGCATCTGTAGGAAATTCATATACTGTACATTTTAACAGGACTGAGATTTTGGTGTTTTAGATTCTCCCTGTGGGTGGCTCAGAGAAGGATTTTTTGTGCACGATAATACTGTCCAAAAGAGACTGCACCCTGAAGCGCACTGTCACCAAAAATTATCTGAACGCGGTAAGCACCATGCATTTTGAAATATATAACCGATGAAGCTGAAAGCTACACTACTAGGGTGAATTTGTATTAGTATTGGCTAATAAACTGCACACCAGTGCGCCAAACACCAGTAATAATTCCTCAAAGTCCTTCAGTCCAAAATCAGGCATAAATGCTGTTTAGTGATGACAGGTTGTGTTCTGCTCATTTTCACCTCGAACGTGTCCAGGTGTTCAGGTAGTTTTTGGTGGGATGTACACTCAGCACCAGTAATTCAGTCGCCTCTCCTGCTCCTCTCTCCACGAACTTGGGAAAATTATGTTCGTAAAATCGTAGCACCGTGACACTAATCACTAGCTAACAAAAGCTTCAGTGTTAGTGGCTGCGGACTTCACTGATTTTTCATGGCCAAAGAAGAGAAAGGTAGACGAGGCGATAGTATTTTTTATACTAACTATACCTACACCCAGTCACCATTAAGCGTTATCTGGTCCATGTCTCTTTCCTCCACATGTTTCTCGTTCGTACAAAGTTTCTTCCATTGCTCCAAAACTGTCCCTCACTCTTTTAAGTTCCTCCAAGTAATGTCACCCTCCTGTAACCCCGCCCCCCCTCAGACATTCTCCCTCTCCGCCAAGTTCCTCCCGTCCCTCGACAGTCACTCGATCTCCTATTTGCTTCCCAATCCTTCAAATCTTCCCTCCCCCTTCCTCCAAGTTACCTCTCTTTCACAACTTTCTCTCTCCTCAAAACGTTCTCCTTCTCCTCCACCACAACCACAATCTCCTCCTCCAAGTTGTCTCCCACTCCTCCAAAATTTCCTTATCTTTCCTCCAAAATTTCTCTCCCTTTCTTTCAAATTGCTGCTGGACCCTTATATTTCAGTTTAAGGTGACATTTATCGGGCGTAACTGAGTGAGGTGAAGGCTGGCCGGCATTTATGGTGGCATGCCTCACAAGTTTAAAGGCATCTCTCTCTCTCTCTCTCTCTCTCTCTCTCTCTCTCTCTCTCTCTCTCTCTCTCTTCGTATTGGGACTGGGAAGCTGATACGAGGGTAAAACATTATTTGGAATTGGAACTAGAGAAAATGCAGTATCTCAAAACAGGGCGAAAATAAATATAAGAGGTTATGAGGAAAACATCGAAGAGGTGAAACTTGGATGGTAATATGAAACTTATCCAAAAGAATAACTAGTTTCTCAGTTTCATTCTCCACTAACGTTGAACGAGAACTACGACTCCGAGACTAAAACTGGAGAGACACCAGTCCTAGGTTGCTGAAACTAGAATGATACACTGTCGATGAGTGAAGTCACTGGATATGTTTTATCTCTAGATGGTGAAACTTTATATATGGGTCAAAACTAAAGGCGTTCTTAGCTTAGAGTTTGATATCAAGAGTGAAACTGAGTAAAGAGATGAAACTGAGATGGGATGGTAAAGGTAGGTGGTTACGCAAAGGTAACAGAATAAAAGACTACTCGAAAGATTGAATGGCGCCCCAGAAACAAGGATAGGAGAAAGAAACTGCGCTAAGAGGAGAAACTGCAGCAAGTGTGTGATATACTAAGGATGAATTTATGTACGGAGAGTGAAACTGAGTTGAGTAATTAAAACTACATAGGGTGGATGAAGCTGCAAAACGGTGAATGATATCGTGTAGGGTGGATGAAAGTCCAAAGAATTTATGAAACTGGGCATGTTGGATGTAACTGCAAGGTAGATAAAGTTGTAGTCCATAAAAAACTGCTCAGGCTGGATGATGCTATGTTGAGAGTCGGACCTGCGCAGGGTGAATGAAACTATGTAGGGGAGGTGAAACCACAAAGGCAGGATGAAACAGTGCAGGATGAATGAAAGTGCAGAGGAATGTTGAAGCTGTGTAGATGGACGAGCATTGTAAGGAAGGTGAAATTGCACAGGGATGGTGAAATTTCCCGGGAGATGTAAGAAAAGAAAGTTGAGCCTACACAAGTGAGACGAAAGTGTAAACAGAGAGGGTGAAAAGGCCGAGGAGTGAAATTGCGCAGGGGGTAGGAAACTGACAGGGTGAAACTGCAAAGCGGAATGATACTGGAAGTGGGAAAACGTGACAGGAGTGTAAGGTACTGGTGAATCTGGGAAGCAGGTACTGTCCGTGTCAGACGCGTAGTGAAAGTGGGGGTGGTGAAGAGGAATGGGTAGGGGACCGAGTAGAGAGGGAGGAAGGGTATAGAAGAGGAGGGTTTGGAAGATGAACTATAGGGTTGAGGAAACGGCTAAAAACGGTGATAGCGTGTAGGATGGTGCAGGATGAGGGAAGGGAAGGTGGCAGAGGGAAAATGTCAGTGGGGGAAGGGAAAATGGTGGGAATTAGGAAGTGTGAAGATATAGAGGACTGGGAAAAAGGGGTAAGGAGTGAGAAGTGGAGTAAGCTGGTGGAGGTGGTAAGAAAGGTGTGCGGATAGCAGGAGGAGAGAGTATTCAAGTGGTAAGGATTAGGAGGGAAGGGAAAAGACGATCGACAGCATCTTCTGCTAGAGGACGTTGTTGAAATGTGTGTGTGTGTGTGTGTGTGTGTGTGCGTGTAGATAGACAGATATATATATATATATGTATATATATATATATATATATATATATATATATATATTATTCAAGTGGTAAGGATTAGGAGGGAAGGGAAAAGACGATCGACAGCATCTTCTGCTAGAGGACGTTGTTGAAATGTGTGTGTGTGTGTGTGTGCGTGTGTGTGTGTGCGTGTAGATATATATATATATATATATATATATATATATATATATATATATATATATATATATATATATATATATATATATATATATACCCCCGAGTAGGGACCTATGAGCTTCGCGACTATGAGCAGATAGGCGGAGGACGGTACGCTTAGTACCCTGCCAGCACAATCCCTCGCCCAGGATCTCTGGGAGCCAATCATCATCATCATCACCAGCCATTGCAAGTCCATTGCTGAACAAAGGCCTCCCCCAACCTTCTTCAGGAATTCCTTGACTTTGCCAATCTCTGCCACGTTTTGCCTGCAACCTTCTCTGTCTCATCTCTCCACATCCTGTCTGGCCTTTTTCTGCTAGGCTTACAATCTCTTGGAGTCCAATCAGTCAGCCTCTTGCTCCATCGGTTATCCCTTATTCTTCCTGCATGAAGTGCCCTCCTCCGTTTCTGTTCTTTTGTAACTTCTAAGATGTCTTTGGCTTTAGTCTGCTCTCTCATCCAAGTTGATTTTTTCCTGTCTCTTAAAGATTCTCTCAACATTAACCTCTCACTTGCACTTTGAGAACGGATTAGTTGATTTTCCATCGATTTTTCAGTTTCCAGGTCTCAGAACAGTACGTCATAGCTGAAATTATACATTCAGTATATACATCTCGTTTCATACATGCTGGCAAGCTTCTATTCGTAATGTCTCTATGTTTACTGAAAGTTTTCCATCCAATTATAATGCGTCTTTTCATTTCGCTATCATGGTCTTTCGTTATTTTTTTATTTTTTGTTTTTTGTTTGCCCTAAGTAATTGTACTCCTCGACCTCTTCAAGAAATTCTTCACCTATTCTGCTGACGCTCTTTGGTGTTTGTGGATTAAACATTAGTTTTACTCCACTTCATCTTTAGCGCTACTTTGAGACTTCCTCTGTTCAGGTCATTCAACATTTCTTCCAATGCCTCTGGTGTTTCTGAGATTAGGACAGTATCATCTGTAGATCTAAATGGTTTAGCTTTTCTCCGTCTATGCTTACTTCGTTGTTTTCACAGTCTAGCTTATATATATATATATATATATATATATATATATATATATATATATATATATATATATATATTTTGCCAGACGCCTCAACCCCGTTTGGGGTGGCCACAAACAAATCGCCTCCAAGTCGCCCTGTCCCCTGCCATTTCACTGCCCTGCTCCCAACTCACACACCCCTCTCCCATATACCTCTCCACCCCATCCCTCCATCTCATCCTCGGCCTCCCCCTCCTTCTTCCCCCCTCCACCTCACTCACATACACTCTCTTCGTCAGTCTTTCACCCTCCATCCTCTCCAAATGGCCAAACCACCTCAGTGTGTTCCTCATAACGCTTCCTATCACATCCACATCAACACCACAACGCTCCTTTATATCCGCATTAGTCAGCCTGTCTCTCCATGTGACTCCACAGGCTTCTCTTAAATAACTCATTTCAACTGCCCTCACTCTTGACTTGTGTCCTTTCAACAACGTCCAAGCTTCACTTCCGTACGTTAGAGTTGGTATCACAATACTGTCATGTAGTAACTTTTTCACTTCCATGCTCACTTCCCTGTTTCTTATCACTGCTTTCAAAGAACCAGCAACCTTTCTTCCCTGCTGTACCCTTTCAAGCACTTCACCCTCCAAACCTCCATCCTTACCCATCACACTACCCAAGTACTTAAACGTACTCACATTTTCCAATTCCTCACCATCCAACTTCGCTATACATTCACTGACTTCACCTTTCTCAAAGACCATCACTTTACTCTTCCCTACATTCACCTTTAGATTCCGTTTCTTACACACTCTCTCAAACTCATCCACCAAGCCTTGCAGCTCCCCTTCGTCTTCACTCAACAACATAGTATCATCTGCAAGCAACAGTACAGGGAGTTTCCAAACACTATCCTCTCTCACCGGGGCCACTCCAACATCCACTACCCTACCTTGTACCTCTTTTATTACCCCATCCAAATACAGATTGAACAACCATGGAGACATGACACATCCCTGTTTCAACCCAACTTTCAAAGAGAAAAATTCACTTAGTTCACCATCCACACGCACTGCAGCCTTCGCACCATCGTACATACTCTTCACAGCATTCAACAACTTCCCATCTACTCCATATATTCTTAACACTTTCCACAATCCTTGTCTATCCACCCTGTCACATGCTTTCTCCAAATCCATGAAAGCCGCATACAACTTTTTTCCCTTCTCTAGAAACTTTTCCACTAAAGATCTAAGAATGAATATCTGATCTACACAACCTCTTCCCTTCCTAAAGCCTCCCTGTTCTTCTCCAACTAATTTCTCTGTTCTTTCTCTAATTCTGTCAATAAGTATCCTACCATACACTTTTCCTATTATACTAAGAAGACAAACGCCCCTTTGATTAACACACACTTCTTTTTCCCCTTTTCCTTTGTACAAGGGAATAATTATACCTGATTTCCAATCCTCCGGGACTCTACCTTCCTCCCAGGCCAATCTGCACATCTTCCACATCCATTCTACTACTATCTCTCCCCCATGCTTCAGCATTTCACCACACACTCCATCAATTCCTGGGGCTTTCCCCGATTTAACTTTCTTCATTGCTTCCACAACTTCTATCCTACTGATTTCTTCCTGTCTTCTCACCTCCCTCCTTCTCCCAGCCATTCCCCAGCCACT